>NC_138184.1:59990601-60225601 GCF_964194105.1 Spermophilus citellus
TCACACATACAAGGAGTCTAACTTCCCATTCTTGTGGTTGGACATGATGTGGAGTTTCACGGGTCGTGGGTTCACATATGAACACAGGAAAGTTATCCAATTCCTTCTACTGTCTTTTCATTCATATTTTAAAAGCTGTCCCCATGCCCCACCCTGAATTTTACCTGAAGAGAAAAATCTTCATTCTATTCCTTCACTTTAGGCAACTTCAAACACTTAGGCTGGGGATGTGGCTCAAGCGGTAGCGCGCTCGCCTAGTGTGCGTGCGGTCCAGGTTCGATCCTCAGCACCACATACCAACAAAGATGTTGTGTCCGCTAAAAACTGAAAAATAAATATTAAAAAAAAAAACACTGAAGAACTGGTTTCTTTTTCTTTAAAGTATTTATTTTTTAGCTGTAGTTGGACACAATACTTTTACTTATTTATTTGTATGTGATGCTGAGGATGGAACCCAGGGCCTTGCTCTTGCTAGGCAAGCGCTCTACCGCTGAGCCACAGCCCCAGGCCCCTGTTTTCTTATTTCAGAAATTAATTCATTGCTTCCTTAGTGGTTTGGCTGAGTGATTCATTTGTTCCTTTGTGTTTTCATTCATTCAATAGCCATACCGGGCTCTCCAGGTACTGCAGGGGAGATGAACGAGGGACTTCGGTGCTGGCACTTTTCTTTGGATTCGTATAGCAGAACACTCAGGTCCTGGGGTGGTTATACTTGGGACTCCTTTCTGTTTTGGTACAAGGGATCGAACCCAGGAGCGCTTAACCACTGAGCCGCATCTCTGGCCTTTTAAAATATTTTATTGAGAGACAGGGTCTCACTGAGTTGCTTAGGACCTCGCTGAGTTGCTGAGGCTGGCTTTGAACTCACGATCCTCCTGCCTCAGCCTCCCGAGCCTCTGGGATGACAGGTGGGCTCCCTGGTACCTGGCTATCCTTGCGACTCTTGTAGGGCTTCAGTCACCTTCTAAACCTGTTGCCTGGATTTGTTTTCACACTGTTTCTCCCTGCATTTTTTGATCATCGTTTTACAAACTACCTTAAAATTGTTACAGAGGGTATTTTTTTTTTAAATATTTTTTTTAGTTGTTGAAGGACCTTTATTTGCTTATGTATATGTGGTGCTGGGAATCAAATGCAGTGCTTTTGAGGGAACGTGCTTAGGAGGAAGCCCCTGTTTCCCAGGAGACATCCTCTATGCTGGGCCCGAGCTTCAGAGTCCATACCGGGCTTTATCTGATAGAGAAAAAAAAAAAAAAAAACAAAAAAAACAGAGTCCATTTGGTGGTTCGGTCACCCAATAGCCAGAGGTGATTCCAAGCTAGCTTGCGATCCTCCAGCCTCAGCCTCCAGACCACTGGGATTACAGGCTCGTCTGCCCTGACTAGCAAGGAGACATTTCTTTTTCTTTTTTTTTTTTTTTTCCACCTATTTGCATTTAGTAAATTACACGTAGTAGAAATAGTAACGGTTGGGAGAGGAATCGAAGGAGAAAGAAAAGTCAAAAGAAAAGAAGAAGAAAAAGGGGGGAAGAGATAAGAAGAAGAAATGAAAAAAGAGGAAAAGAGAGAAGAAAAAGATAAAAAGGAAAAAGGAAAGAAGGAAACAGGAAAAAAAATGCACTCTGTTTTCTTCTCTTCCAGTAGGTGTCGTTGTGCATTCCAGGTTGAGTCTCTGCCCTCAGGTGGAGGAAGCGATCCTTGTGAGGTGGCTCTCCCTCCCCTGCTGGGTGCCTCTCCAGTCCCGGTCTCATTGGGTTGTTCCAGGTCTATCCCCCCTCACTTCTCCTGCCCTCTAGGCCCCAGTGACTGGAACTCTTCTCCATAGTCCTGGGTTCACTCTGGGCTTGCGGCACTCTGCGCTCCTGATCAGCTGAGAACTACCTCTGTGTTGGGTAGTCACCAAGTCATCACAGCTGTGGAGAGGGGAAGTTGGAAACCGGCAACCTGTTCTGAAGGAGACATTTCTTTACCAAGCAAAAAACTTCCAGATTCTCCTATTAATAAATGGTCCAATTGAATAAAAAATTTCTGGTCTTAGAATGCAGGCAGAGGGAATGTCTTTGAGGATTCATTCTGTTTAACACAGAAAGCAGATTTAGGATTTGGAATCAACGTATCAGTCAATGAAATCATCATTCGAAGATCAGACTGAAAACAGTTAGGGCCTGGCTCCTTGGTTCTGTTTTCTGACACAGGCCTTGGGAATGTTTAAAGGTCAGCTTTGGAAGATAAACTTTTCAATTCAAAGTCTCCGTTTTGGCATGGCTGTGGGTTTCGCCTGAGAAGGCGGGAAGGCCTGCTATCTGAAGGGCATTTCCCTTTGGCTTAACGTGTGGGTAGATAATGTTGCTATTATGCTTGACTATTCCATCTCAGGATCATGGTTCCCAAGGCTGAGGTTATTGAGCATCATCCCCTCAGAGGAAAATTCACTCTTGGTAGATAGGGGAAGGAAATAGCTTTAACTCGAACTTCCTAGCACTGGGCTAATCACTGTGTGTGCTTATCAGACTTCATCCTCCCAAGAATCTAATGGGGCAAATATTGTTACTTGCATCTGACTAATAATAAGAGAATTGAGGCTAAATAGTTCATCTATGGCAAAATAGCGTGTGGTGAGCTGAGGTTTGAACCCAGGAGTGGGAGACAAAGAGGGATTTTGCAGATTCTTAGCAACTCCTCCCTCTGAGAAGTAGGGCTCATTTCCCTTGAGTCTTGGCTGGGGCTCTGAATAAGAGAAGGAAGAAATACGAATGGTGAAAAAATATTCGACGTCTCTAGCAGTTAGAGAAATGCCAATTAAAACTACACTGAGATTCTATCTCACTCCGGTCAGAATGACAGCTATCAATGAAACAAGTAATAAATGTTGGTGAGGATGTGGGGGGAAAAGGTACACTCATGCACTGCTGGTGGGACGGCAGATTGGTTCAGCTGCTCTGGATAGCAGTATGGAGATTCCTCAGAAAACTAGGAATGGAACTACCATTGGACCCAACCACCCCACTCCTTGGTTTATGCCCAAAGGACTTAAAATCAGCATACTACAGGGACACAGCCACATCAATGTTTATAAGCAGCGCAATTCACAATAGCTAAACTATGGAACCAACCCAGGAACCCTTCAACAGATGAATGGATAAAGAGAATGTGTTATATACACACAAGGTAATATTGCTCAGCCATAAAGAAGAAAGAACTTGTCACATTTGTCAGGAAATGGATGGAACTGGAGACTATCATGCTAAGTGAAATAAGCCAATCCCCAAACACCAAAGTTCTCTCTGCTATGTGGATGATAACACCCTTGGGCGGGGGGGGGGGGGTGCAGAACAGAAGTTAGACAAAGGGGAATGAAGGGAAGGAGAGGGTAGAAATAAGAAAGAAAATGAAGGGAACAGAACTTTCCTATGTTCATATGTGAACACACGACCCATATAACTCCACATCATGTGCAACCACAAGAACGGGAAGTCAGACTCCATGTATGTGTGGTAGGTCAAAATGCACTCTATCGTCCTGTATCTCTAAAAAGAACAAAGAAGAATGAAGAAAGTTTCAAGAGAGCTAGGGGCCCACTGGTTGTTTTTGTTTTAATGAGTTTTACTTTTGCTCATCTTGGAATGTTCTCTCACCTTCGGTACAGCAAGATGTCAAGTGAGAAATTTGATTCTCTGTCACACTGGGATGCACCTAGAGAGAGCAAGAGGGAGAGACAGATTTGCAGAAGCTACAGGAGCCACAAATGTGAAAGAAGCCTTCTTGGATCTCCCAGCCCAACCCATCTCTAGCTGGGGAGCCTGACTGAAGCACCCCAGCTAACAGCAAGCCTTCCCCTGAGCCCCGCCACCCTCAGAACTGTGGAGAAGTAAAATGGCTGCTCTTCTAGGCGTCTAATTCTGGAATAGTTGTTACCCAGCCAATAGAAAACCCCAGGTCGGCTTGGCTCCCACACATCTGCCAGGCTACAGGAAGCTGGGGGGCCAAGATCAGGGGAACTGGCCTGTTCTACCACCACCCATCTGCAAGGGGCCTGGCCATGCTCTCTCACCAGGCCCTCAGGTTCTGAGGCTGAGCTGGGATCACGTTCTGTTGGCTGCTCTGCGATTCTGAGGTTCTCATTGTGGACACCTCTCGATCTGTAGACTACGAAGGCTGCAGGTTAGATTCTCAGCTTCCACACAATGCAGTTCAGAGAGCCTCTGATTTGAACATCTTTCTTGAAATTTTATAATTCTATGCATATCTGCAGAATCCAGGGATCCCATTAATAATAGAACACTGGACTGTCCAGTCAGACAACTAAAGAGAAGATGTAAAACAAACACATTCAGATAGTTATTAATTTTAGTAAGACAGTTACCTTCTTTATTTTTCTTTACTTTCATAATACAGTAATAGCCAGGCACGGTGGCGCATGCTTATAATCACAGTGTGGCTTGGGAGGCTGAGGCAGGAGGATCTTGGGTTCAAAGCCAGCCTCAGCATAATGAGGCCCTAAGCAATTCAGTGAGACCCTGTCTCTAAATAAATACAAAATAGGGCTGGGGATGGGGCTCAGTGGTCGAGTGCCCCTGAGTTCAATTTGCAGTACAGCAAATAAAATAAAATAAAATAAAATAAAGTAATACAGTCACTTTTCTCTTATGACAAAGAAAGAAATTGTAAGGAAATTTGATGTTACAAAAGTGAATTTATTTAGAAAATAGCAAGTAACTAAGTGTAGTGGTAGAATTGAAACATGGCTAAGACACTGAAAGGGACATATAAAGGGTCCAAGTTTTTGTGCATGTATAATTATGGCACAATGAACCTCACTATGGTGCATAAATATAATATGCAAAAACCCTTAAAATTAACAAGATACACAATTCTATAAATATTACAAGAATATTCAAAACCACCACAAATAAGAAATTACATTCTGAATAAACATGTTTAAATTAAAAAAAAAGTTTGGAAAATCCTCAGATAAAGAAAGATAAAATACCACCAAGGTTAAGTTCTCTCTTTCTTTCTTTCTTTCTTTCTTTCTTTCTTTCTTTCTTTCTTTCTTTGTTGTTGTAGTACCAGGGATTGAACTCAGGGGTGCTTAACCACTGAGCCAATGCCCAGCCCTATTTTGCATTTTATTTAGAGACAGGTCTCACTAACTTGCTGAGGCTGGCTTTGAACTTGTCATCCTCCTGCCTCAGCCTCCTGAGCCACTGGGATTACAGGTGTGTACCACCATGCTCAGCTCTATGTTTCTCTTTTTGACCAGAGCTGGCTGATCTAGGCAGATCCCACTAAAAAACCACTCTTGCTACACAAACCATTAATTGGGGCCAGAAATAGCAGAAATACATGCACCCCTGGGTTTGGCTCCGGATCAACTCCAGAGGAAGACGAAGCAGCACCCGAGAAGGAGGAGGAAAGGGAGATTGTGGAATATTCAAATTCAACTTGGAAAGCATTGCGCTTAGGTAGGAGGGTTATGTTTCCCTTGGAAAGCATGAATAATAATTAATGTGACAGGACTTGGCTGCAAGGATAGAGGAAGACGTGGAGGAGCACCGAGCCAGAAGTCGGAGAGCTCCGATGACAGGCGGGCATGACTGTGCTGCTGTCTATGGCTGGTCTGTAGATACCACTACAAAACCCTGCCCTTGTCACCACGCTTGGGCAATCATCCTGGCTACTACAACTGCTAGCCGACAAGTGCACGGTGATTCATGCTTTTCATATTTATAGCAATATCAGACTAGAAGTAAATCTGCATGGATAGTCATTCAGCTCTTCATAGAAGTCACCCTGGGGGTGGGAGTAGGTGGGACGTTCACTTCCTGATGGTTGAGCTTCTTACAGTGAGCAAGCGTGACTTGTCTAGACCAAAAAAAGGCTAATCAGATAAGTAGTAAGAATTAGGGTGAAGAAGGCAGGAAATCAGAGTGGTGAAGAGTTGAGTTGTATGACCAGAGTCATCTGCGGCTGAATTCCAGTTCTACTGCCTACCACCTAAGTGACCTGGGCCCCTGGATTCACCTCACCAGGACTGTTTCCTGGTTTCTGAAATCAGGATGACAATAGACAATCACAGAGATGTCATCAGGAGATGAGACATTGCACGGCAGTCATTTAGCCTGGTGGTAAGGTAGGAAGGATCGAGGAAGTGGTGCCCGCTACTAAATTAGTAAAGTAGTAAATACTTAACACAATGGTGACTATTATGCATATACTGGTAGTAATGATGGACAGGTTTCAGTAATAATTGATTTTTCATTACAAGTGCATATTTTATAAGTGTCTATTTACAAAATACTAATAGTCAATTCCAAAAATAGTTTATGCAGTTAAAAACAATTATTTTTACTTTTAAAAAAAATTTACTTTGGCACCAGAGATTGAACCCAGGGGCACTTAATCACTGAGCCACATCCCCAGCCCTTTTTTTTTTTGTATTTTATTTAGAGACAGGGTCTCACTGAATTTCTCAGGGCCTTGCTAAGTGGCTGAGGCTGGCTTTGAACTCACGATCTTCCTGCCTCAGCTTCCTGAGCTGTTGGGATTATAGGTGTGTGCCACCACCCCTGAACATTTTTACAATTGAGATGGTTAATATTATTTGTCAGTTTGGTTAGGCTGTGGTGTACAGTTGTTTGGTTGAACCCATAGGCCCAGATATTGTTGTGGACTTATATTTTTAGATGTGATCAATGTTTTATCTGTAAAACCTGAATAAAGCAGATTACACTCTTCGGTGTGGGTGGGCCTCAATCAATCAATTGAAGGTCTTAACAGAAACAATTGAGGTTCTTTGAGGAAGAGAGGGAATCCTGGGCCCAGAATGCCCTCAAATTCAAGACTATAACATCAACTCTTGGTGGAATTTCCAGTCTTCCCTAGAGATTTTGGAGTTATCGGTGTCCACAGTCACATGAACCAATTCCTTAGAATCAATCAGTGTCTCCCCTCACCCCCTATCACCTTAGTACTTTCTCTAAAACAATAAATAATAAGTGTAATACACACACACAGTTTCTCACTGCATCTGCCCTTTGCAACAGCATTCCAAGTTAGACAGGATCGGCAATATTACCCCACATTTTGGAATGAGGATGCTGAGACACACAAACTCCACCTGTGGCACCCACAGCCAAAGGCACTGTTTGTAGCACATTGGCGAAAGCCCTCCTGCAGCACGCTCTAGCTCCTGCAGAACCTGTAACCTGGCACCCAACCCACATCGTTGCCTACTTGGTAGCACCCAGCTCCAGGGACTCTGGGGATTATGCGATGGGCCCCACCCAGGAGGCTCCCATGAACACCGAGTTCATCTCGTCCCTGATCTACCCATCACCCACACAACTCCTCTCCTTCTGACAGAACCCGGTGTCTGGAAATTCTCCGTCCACTATTGTTATGGTTTGGATGTGAGGTGTCTCTCCAATGCTCCTCTGTTAATGCAGGAATATTCAGAAGTGAAACGATTGGATGGTGAGAGCTGTCACCTAGTCAGCCCATCCTAGTTTGAATGGACCAACTGGGTATTGACCGTAGACAAGTGGGGGTGGCTGGAGGAGGTGGGTCACTGGGGGTGTGCACTGTGGCCTTGTCCTCTCTCTGCTTCCTGACCACCATGAGCAGATTGACTTCCCTCTACCACACCATGATGGTCGGCCTCACCTGGGGCCCAGAGCCATGGAGTTGGCTGACCATGGACTGAACCTCTGAAGCCCTGAAGGCAAGATAAACTTTTCGTCCTCTAAGTTGTTCTTGTCAGGTATTTTGGTGGCAACAATGGAAAACTGACTAATATAACTATCTATCAAGTGATCCTGCTTCTCTAGTGAATAGACTGAGCTTAGGTCTTTACTTGAGAGAGTGAGAATATAGGTGATTTCTGGGTTTGTACATGCATGCATGAAAATATAGTTTTTCTGTTGATTCATCTGCAAGGTAGAGGGAATGGGGAAGTGATGGTCTTTCAGTTGTAAAAATGTCTAAGGTTTTTTTTTTTTTTTTTTTTTTGGCACCGAGGATTGAACCCAGGGGTGCTTAACCATTGAGCCCCATCCCCAGTCCTTTTTATATTTTATTTAGAGACAGGGTCTCCCTGAGTTGCTTAGAGCCTCACTAAATTGCTGAGGCTGGCTTTGAACTCTTGATCCTCCTTCCTCAGCCTCCCAAGTCACTGGGATTATAGGCATGTGCCACTGTGCCCAGCCTGTCCAAGGGTCTTGATTCTCTTAGAGGAGTCAGGAGGGCTTTTCCTTTTGGGTCTGAGGTAGAATAATCTGTGTGGTGTGAAGCACGGTAGTAGACCACACTCCATCTCTTTACTCCTTCCTTGTGCTACTTCAAGGCCAGTCAGTCTGGATCATAGCTCTTGGTGACAGGGGAAGCGAGTGCCATGATTTGGGGTTAATGTGGGCCCTACTCTGGAGTACAGCAGACACTTCAAGCCACGTCTCCTCCATTACCTTCAGATCTGAAGATCGATTCCCAGGTTATACACCTTTTCACAAAAATACCTGTGCTTGGAATTCAAAAGATAATAGTGTCAAGGTAAAGGTTATTTCCTTCAATACATATTACCTGCTAAGATTCAAAGAGATAAAAGAGGTTTAGGCAAATGGCATACCCAGGGAACAGCAGGTTGATGTTTGTATAACCCATGTCCAAGACATTCATTTTTAATTTTTAATTTTTTAATTTGTTCTTTTTAGTTATACATGACAGTGGAATGTATTCTCACATGTCACACAGACAGGGAGTCTAACTCCCCATTCTTGTGGTTGGACATGATGTGGAGTTTCCCTGGTCGTGTGTCCACATATGAACATGGGAAAGTTCTGTCCCATTCACTCCACTGTCTTTCCTGTTCCCATCCCTCTCTCTTCCCTTCATTCCCCTTTACCAAGACTTTCTTTTTGATGCTACATTGTGTCTTCCATTCAATCAACAAATGCTTAAAAACAAACAAACAAACAAACAAACAAACAAACAAAAAACCGTAGCACTGGGCCCAGTGGTGCACACCTGTACTCCCAGGGTCTGGGGAGGCTGAGGGAGAAGGATCGTGAATTCAAAGCCAGCCTCAGCAAAAGCAAGGCCCTAAGCAACTCAGTGAGACTCTGTCTCTAAATAAAATACAAAATATGGCTGGGGATGGGGTCGAGTGCCCCTGAGTTCAATTCCTGGTAACAAAAACAAATAAACCAAAACAACAACAACAACAACAACAACACACCTAGTTTATACTTAATATAGCAATGAACAAAGCTGGCAGCTCTAGCTTTCCTAGAACTTCTGTTGTGTTGGGCTCTCTGTCTAAGATAAGTTACATCAGTGGTCCTCAACCAGGGGTGGTTTTGTCCCCTCAAAGGTATTTGCAACGTCTGGAGGCAATTTCTGTTTGTCACAGCTGGGAGGAAGATGTGCTTCTGGCATGCAGTGGGTAGAGATAGGGAGGCCACCCACCATTCTGCCATCCATGGGATAATTCCCTTACCCAAGAATTATCCAACCGGAAACCTCAACAGGGCTGAGGCTGAGAAACCCTCAGGTTCCTATTCCCTTCAATCTCTGTATAAGGAGTAGAAATTTGAATTTGTTTAAAATAAGGAAACCCAATGCACCTGGCAGAGTTTTATCTTATAGAAACTGGTGAACTAGAATAGGAAGCTGAAGGGCTTTCTCCAAAAGAGAAATGTTAAAATGACAAATTCAGATGACATAGGGAAGATGCATGCACAGTGCTGACTGAGTTGGTGTGTGCCATCCCAAACTCCCATGAAATGTGATCCCCAGTGTCACAGGGTGGAGAGGCGGTGTGACCTTGCAGAGGTGTGTACTGCTTTTACAGGGCTGGGTTAGTTCTTGTGGGGAGTGAGTTCTCATTCTCGAGGGCTTCAGTTGGTTACTGCAACTGTGGGTGTCCTAAAGGAAGCCTGTCCTTCACATTTTCTCTCCCTGCATGTGTTATCTTGACCTTCCACTTCCCCAAAAGGCTCAGACCTGAAGCAAGACCTCCCAATCATGGACTTTTCCAGAAACAGGAACTTAAAGAACTTCATTCCTACATAAGTTACTTAGTCTCAGGTGAGCTGTCACAGTGACAGAAAACGGACTGATAAACTGCTGTAATAATAGCAACAGTGTTTTCATTTTATTATGCTTTTTAATTTCCCAGAAAACTGGTCAAGGAAAATGAGAACCCCACAATCAGACAACTAAAGACCTCTTTCCATGAAATTGGAACACCCTCATTGCATGCTCTGGGAAATGACGTTTTCATTCGAATGTCTAATTTCTTCCCTTGTATTATCTGGTCCTTGCAAGTAAAAACATATGACCTCTTAGTAAGACAGTGGGACAATCAATTCTAGAATTGTCTTTTCTAAGCACAGAGTAAAGAAGAAATGAGGTTTTTTGTTTTGTTTTTAATTATTGGTTCGTGTTAGTTGTACATGACAGTAGACTCCATTTTGATAAAATTATACAAGCATAGAATATATTCTTATTAGGACCCCATTCTTGTGGGTGGGCACTATGGTGAGAATTCACTTAGGTAAGTCCACATGTGTACATTGGAAAATTATGTTGGATTTATTCTGCTGACTTTCCTATTCTTATTCCCCCTCCCTTCCTTTCATTCCTCTTTGTATCATCTACTGAACTTCTTTTCTCCCTCATTTTATTGTTGGTTAGCTTCCACATATCAGTGAAAACATTTGACCTTTGGTTTTTTGGGATTGGCTTCTGTCATTAAGCAAGGTAGTCTCTAGATCTATCCATTTACTGACAAATGCTATAAAGTCATTCTTCTTTATGGCTGAGTAATATTCTATTATGTATATACCACAAATTCTTGAGTCTTGCAACAGGGACTCCCAGGGCTATGTGGTGACCTTAGATGACACTGTTTACAGGGCTTGGTGCAACAGCTTTTCTTAGGCAATGACAGGTAAAAAAAAAAATGGCTGGTCTGGGCTGGGGGTGTAGCTCAGTGGTAGAGTGCTCGTTAGCATGTGTACAGCCCTGGGTTTGGTTCCCAGCCCTACTCATCACCATCAAGAAAGAAACAAAGAGAAATCAGAAACGACAGGTCCTATTGAGTTTCTCTTCTTTTTAAACTGTGACATATCGGGCTTTTTTTTCCCCCTTTTCTTTTCTTTTTGGTACCAGGTATTGAACTCAGGAACACTCTACCAATGAACCACATCCTCAGCCCTATTTTGTATTTTATTTAGAGACCGAGCATCATTGAGCTGCTTAGTGCGTACTAAGCTGCTGAGGCTGGCTTTGAACTCGAGATCCTCCTGCCTGAGCTGCTGGGATTACAGGTGTGTGCCACCACACATGAGACTTTTTCTTAACATAAATTTCTCTCCTGGAAAGAATGAACAGAAATTAAATAACCATAACTTAATGAACAGCTGAGATGTTTAACGTGTTTAATGTTTGTTCTCTTAAGCATAGTAAATATGTGTGACCAGGGACAAGTTCAATGCCCTCTTTGCCCCTCAATTTCCTCACACATAAAGTGGCAAGGGGCAGATCAGATGACACAAAACCCTATGAATCACAAATTGACAAATTATGCTCATGGTGATTACGGGGATTTCACGATTATCCTTCCCCCTCCACCTCCTCTCCCTTTTTCCTCTCTCAATCTTGATTTTTAAAGACTCAAGTTTTTAATAAAATGAAGAGGATGTCATTTGGTTCTGGAAAAGCAGATGGATAACACTAAATCACATGAACTCTTGTGCCTGGGTCAAGTGCTAAAAAAATCTCAATAAATACCACAAACATAAAGAGAAACTGGAGTTCATGCTCCAACACCTGGGGCTGTGTCTCTTTTGGATTTCACTCTGCTCCCGGTCAAGTTTGCCCTTTGTTGTAAGTGAGGTCCATTAAGATTGCCAAGAGTTCCCTTATGACAACTGGAGTTGTTTGAGTCCACATCGGCCCGTTCATTTCTCCAGAGGTGGGAGAGGTTGGGGTCAGGTGCAGGTGTGGGCAGGCTCTATTCACAATCTTCATTTTCTCAGGGAAGTTTGTGCTTTGGGCTCATGGCTGGGTTCCTCCTGTGGGTCAGGAGGGCATGTCTGTTTGGCACAGACCTCAAATGAAAACCAGCAACGTCAGCTGACAGACTTGCAATCTAGAAGGTTTCTTGGGAGCCTCTCGGTTCCCCCCGTTCATCCTAGGTTCATCCATGCGACGTCCCCTGGCCTTGACACCTTCCTGCAAACTTGAGTTAAGGAGGTAAATTTGGGGAAATCCTGAGCTGAGTTTGGTGACCCTGAAACTGGCTTCCAGAACCTTGGTTTTCACACCTCGTTGTGGTCTGGTAGAGTTCCCCAGAAAAATTTGGGGAGCAGAACAAAGCCTACTGTTTGTCAAGACAGTGTCTCTTCTATCGGTCTCTAGACCAGATCAATAAGGAGGCCGTTCTCATTTCAGGGATTAACAAAGGAAAACGGAGATTTCCTTTCCCAGGATGGAAATAAAACGGGCAACACTTACCACCTAGCAACTAAGGCTGCAGTTAGTACATGCCAGTTCTTATTTTATGGCCCTTAAAGAACCAGGTCAAGCAAACCCTCTGCCCCCAAGTAACCCTGACACCAGGTGGTTCTAGCCCTGTCGGCTCTGTTCCCAAAAATCTGTCTAGCAGTTTCCTGGAGCTGTCTGGAAGGAGTTGTGCCTGTTGGAATGTGGTCTGAGTTTGTAAATCTTGAGCTAACAGGGACCTAATTCAAAGCTGCTCTTAAAAAAAAAAAAAGTCCCAAATACAATGAGTGCTATTTTAAATCACCCCAGGGTTTGCAAATGTTTTCTTGATTTCTTACTTTCTCCTTGGAAGATCCTCATTTTTCTTCCCATCTGTGACATTTTTCTTGGTGAGCTATAGAATGTGCCATGCCTTCAAAAGAAAATGTCTTCTTGTTTGGGTCTCTCCTACTTGTCTTTCAGCGGGCTGATTTTTTTTCTGGCCACACTTTTGGAAAATGGTTGCCTCGGGGAGGATTCTGTGACCAGCGTGATGATGATGTTGGTGTGAGCTTGCCCGGTCTGTCGAGTCCTGCTGGGTCTTGATGCTTCCTTTTTCTGTTTACTCCTGGGGGAGTTTCGTCACAGTGCCTCTGGGAATGGACTGCACACAGTCTTCTATAGGTGGGACGGGACTCAGCCTCCAAACGTCCTCCAAGTGTTAAGCAACCCCTTCTTCAACCTCCTTCCAAGATGGTACTTTCATGTGTTTTTTTTTTAATTAAATTATGTTGACCTGTATTCAGGGGCAAGTTCTGCTTTCCCCTTACCTGGGAAAGAAGTTTGTGCTGGATTGCTCTTAGCCCTGAAATGACAGTGACATGACCCTAGGGCTGAAGAGTGAATTTCTGGTGGAATTTCTTTCTTTCTGCAGGACAGCCTTCGGGTGGGTTCCCGCATGAGGAATGTAGTGTTGGGACCAGTTTGAGAAGGAACCAATATGTCATTTAACAGGTAGCTCAGACATGACAGATTTGGTGGCGTGGCTCTTGGGTTAGTTCCACCCAATCCGGGTCTTTGTGAGAGCTGGGATCTTTTATCAACTGAAGTTTTCTAGCGTGATCAATGACAGTTCTTCCAGCCAGCAGATCATATCACCTTGAGATAGGGATTTCCCTATATTTAAGGAACTGAACAGGGAGGGCTGTTATCATTAATCAATGTCAAGTGTATAACTGGGAAGTCCCAGTTAGTACATCTGCTCCCACAAACTACAAGTCTGGGCTAATTGGAAGCCCTAAGGGACCCGAGGGCAAGGTTGCTTCACCCAGGTGAAATCATTTCCAAAAGCACGAGGAAGGTCCTCAGATGAGTCCAATTCCTACTTCTTGAGCCTGTGTAGCTTGTGTAGTCATTAAGATGGATGCTGTTTACGTAATATAACTCATGGAACTTCACCTTTATTTGGGGGGGTACTAGGTATTGAACCCAGGGGCACTTGACCACTGAGCCCCATCCCCAGCCCTATTTTATATTTAGAGACAGGGTCTCACTGAGTTGCCTAGAGCCTCACTTTTGCTGAGGCTGGCTTTGAACTCAGGATCCTCCTGCCTCTGCCTCCCTGGCCCCTGGGATTACTGGTGTGCGCCACCCCACTCAGTGGAATTTTTCCTTTATGTGTACGTACAAAGTATTAATCAAAAAGAAATAAATAAATGAGCGAAAGGAAGATCACAAGAGGAAGGACAGGGGGAAGGGAGGGACTGAAACTGAAATGGAGGACTGAAATAAAATTCCATGCACTTATGATTTTATCAAAATGAGCCCAACTACTACGTATTAACTATAACGCTCTAATAAAAAAAAAATAGACATTGTTAACTTGAACCACTTGGCTCTTTTCCTTTCTATTACTATTGTTCTTTGGTAAAGGGGATGGAACCCAGGGCCACTTAACCATTGAGCTACATCTCCAGCCCAAGCAACCAACAATTGCTTGGTTCAGGGCCTTGCTAATTTGGTGAGGCTTTGACCTCACCAAACAGGGAGTTCAAACAGGATCCCCCTGCTTCAGCCTCCTGAGCCACTGGGATTATCAACAGGTACGTGCCACTGTGCCTGGTTTACTATTGTTCTTTTGGTGAGTTTTTTATTTACTCACTCACTACTTATTTACTTACTTTTGCAGTGAACCCAGGGCTCAAGCTTGCTAGGCAAGCACTGCCATTGAGCCACAGTCCCGGCTCCCCTATTATCATTGTTCTTGGGGGAGAGATTTCCATCTTATTTGGTTTTAGACACAATGACTAGCTCAGGCAACTTCTGCAGTTTAGTTCTGAACCACAGTATATAAAAAAGAAGTCACAGTCACCATTCCTAGCACAAGTCAATAATCAGTTGCACTGTTATTTTCTGTTCTACATTCTGGGCTGGGTCCCTATTCCATGCAGTACAAAAGCTAAGGTCCTTCAAGAGACTTCAAGGCCCAACTCCTGACCTCTCTGAAATTTCCAATCCTGTCTTCCATGACGTGGCCTCTGCTGAGTCCTCCTGGCTGTTTCTGGAACACACTAGTGAGAGCCTGCCCAAGACTCTTTCCTTTAGCTGTTCCCTCTGCCCCTACCTATCCACAGGGCTCTCTCCTTCATGTTCCCCAAGGCTTGACTGACAGCTTCCTTTCTTAAGGAAGCCTTCCTGTCCACTCTTTCATACTGCGGTCTGTCTTCCCAACCTGCTCTGAAACTTAATTATTTTTATATTATTATTTATCTCCCCCTGCTAGAATGTAAATTCCTTAAGAAAACAACTTTTTGTTTGTCCGCTCTGTTCACTGATAAGTCCCATGTGCCTAGAATAAGGTATTCAATGTCTATATGAATATGAATATATACGCACACATACATCATATACATATTCATGTGTATATTCTATATATTCTCACACACACACATGCACATGCATAGGAATGAATGTCTCAGTTTCTTTAAGCTATATATCTTGTACTTTAATGCAAACTCTCTACAATGGTAGGAAAATTCTGAACTCCAGAGATTTTTTTTTTTTAATATTTTTTTTGGTTTTCAGTAGATCTTTTATTTAATTAATTCATTTATAAACAGTGCTGAAGTTCAAGCCCAGGGCCTCGCACCTGTCAGGTAAGCACTCTACTGCTGAGCCACAACCCCAGCCCCCTCCAGAGACTCTTGTAAGGACAGAGTTGCTTGGTTCAGGTTGGGGCTAAGCTGATTAAAAAAAAAAAAAAAAAAGAAAGAAAGAAAGAAAGAAAAGAAAATCCTGCATTTGTCAAGAGAATAATGTGTCAAGGACACCTAACAAATACTGATCTTAACACTTGGGCTTGGGGTTACAAGCCTCTGAAGACCTGGTCCCTGTGAGGCATGGCTTGCATCACAGCAATTAATCAAAGGGATGTAGAGTTGGGGTGTTTGGGGTCATCAGGGACAGAAAACTCAATTCACACTGGTTTTGGAAATAAAAGAATATATCCAGTCCAGGGCTCATTTCATCTCTCGGTATGCATGCGAGAGAAATGGAACCATGTGTCCACAAAACACTTAACATTCCAGTAACTCCTAGATGAAGACTGGAACTGTCCAGGCCTCTACCAGTTGAGGGGCAGATGCACGGTGGCATATTCCTGCAATGGGATACCCTTGGCATTAAGATGAATCTAAAAATCATTGTCCCGAGTAAGGGGAGCCTGACACAAAAAAAAGTACGCATTTTATGATTCGACTTATGAAATTTCAGAACAAGCCAAACAATATGGAAAGATACAAAAAATAAAATAAAATAAAATCTGATGCCTCCGGAGGTTTGGGGGTGGGGATTGTCAAGGAAGGAGGACACACTCTAAGGAAATGGAGGTGTTCTATAGAACTGGATAGGGGTTTGGTAACACATGTAATCAAACTTAGCAAACCTGGTACTAAGATTTGTGTGTTTCCCCGCATGTAAATTTCACTCCAAAAGGACAAAGTCGTACACAAAAATTGATCTCTAGTCCTCCCCTGCTCCCAAACCCTCCCACCACACCCGCTGGAACTCATGGTCCATTTTCAGCAAAGTCTCCACATCTTTGACCTCTTGGAACATTCCTTTCACCTTCTTGCTCCAGCTGAGAACAGGTTCTCCCCGGAGGGGCCGCTTTCCTTCCAGTCCTCTGGGGTGGGGGCGGGGTGGGGGAGTGGCTGACTGTCACAGCTGCTGGGCCTCCTGGTTGCCACTGCCTGCTCCTGCTCCTTCTTCTCTTCCTGAGCACAGCTCCTCAGGCCCTCACACCAGACCATTCCTCCTCCAGGAAGAGGAACTTGCACAGCTACTTAGTATCTCCTTCTGCCCAAGTGCATTCCTCATGCACCACTGTGAGCTGAAGACCCGACCCGAACTGCATGGAAAAGACAGCTACTCACCTGTCTTTGTGGTCAGCACCAGGACTTCTGTCCTGTTAGTGTGGGTAAACCATTTCTCAACTTTTCTAGGGCCAACTGCTCCTCTTTATCCTGAGCCAACTACTCTTATCTTTCAAAATCCCAGTTCAAGATCCTGCTCCCCCAGCTCTCCTGTGACATCAGAGGCCCTCCCCACTCTTGGATTATTCCCGTCAACACCTAAGTGTGTTTCGATATCTCTCACAAACAAACAAACAAACAAAACATAACAAAAACCGGCCAGGCACAGTGGTGCACACCTGTAATCACAGTGGCTGGGGAGGCTGAGGCAGGAGGATTTCGAGTTCAAAGCCAGCCTCAGCAACTTAGTGAGATCCTGTTTCTGAATATAATAATTTTTTTTTAAAAAAAAAGAGCTGGGAATATTGCTCCATGGTTAAGCTCCCTAGTTCTCCCCCTGCTCCCCACTCCGAAAAAAAAGAAAACCCCACCTTTCCCTCATAGCCACATGCTTCTTTATATTCTCTCTGTCTCTTATATTCTCTGTCTCTGCGCCTGGCTCCACCTCACTGTTAAGAGCGGCATTCTGTGCACTGAGATGGATGGTAGTCTGCATGTGGTCAACTTGGTTAGGCTAGAGCTAATTTTATGAGAATCTTCTTCCTTGAGTGGTTCTGGGTCACCTTTGACCAAAGAGAAATTGGTGCAAAATTTGGAAGGCAGAAGGGCAGCTTTTACCTCCTTTACCCTTGGAAGGTCTTTGAAGTCAAATATGGCAAAGAACCCATATGTGCTTAGCAGGTTCCAGATATCCTTCACTCTCCTCTGTCCATGTCTAGTTCTCACTGGCTGATGACCAACGGTTGCCCCAGCCCCGTCACCAGATGCTCTGAGGTGATGGCTGGACACGCCTGGCTTTGGGATCTGTCTCAAACTCTGGTTCATTCTCCCCCTGGAGGGCTGGTTAGGGATCATCTCTGACTCGCAAAAATACCCCTATCCCTCGCTCCCTCTATTACCCTTTATATTATTTTCCTTTATTTTTTTCCCTTGACCTCAGTGGTCTTCCTTAAATAAGGAAGACAGTTTCTTCTTCTTATTCTTCTTTTTAAGATCTTTGTTTTATTTATTTATTTTTATGTGGAGCTGAGGCTCGAACCCAGGGCTTTGCATATGCTAAGTGAGCGCTCTACCCCAGCCCTTATTTTCCTTTATTATACTTATCACTTGTACCTGCTTTCTCAATAGGGGTTATTACTTAGACTCAACCTGATATTTGGGGAGGTCTGTGCCTAGGAAAATAATCTTGTCATTATTTTTGTAATCTTTTTGTTGTTGTTGTGTTTGTTTGGGGATTGAGCTCAGGACACTTAACCACTGAGCCATATCCCCAGGCCTTTTTATTTTTCATTTACAGACAAGGTCTCACTAAGTTGCTTAGGGTCTTGCAAAGTTGCTGAGGCTGGCCTCAAACTTGCGATCCTCCTGCCTCAGCCTCCCGAGCCACTGGGATTATAGGCATGTGCCACTGCATCTGGTTGAAAGCAGTATTTTGAAAAAAAGACTCTGTAGACTTCATACAACTGCCATGGGGTTCAAAGCACAAGAAGGAGTTAAAACCCTGTGATATAATGCAGTGCCTGGCCTTCTCCTCCTTGGCTCTTTGTATTTATCTCTTCTGCCCAGGAATCTACTACTTGGCAGGATATGGTTAATTTCAAAGATAAACTGAGGCCGGGTAGACTGTGTTCCTTAGATCTTCTCCTCATCAATGCATTTGTTCCCTACTTCTCAAGAGGCCACCCTTGTCCTTGTGCCACTAGAGTGACATGTTTGTTACAGGAGCCACATCCCTTCAACAAGACCAGAGATAATATTTCTGAAAATCCTGCCCACAGGTAAAAGCTTTCTCAGTACATTCTCAGGTCACCCACACATTCTTGTTAGGAAGTAATGGCATTCAAGACTAAAAAGCAAAACAAAAATATGCAAATAACAAAGGCACACGATCATGACTCAGACTTGGGGATTTCCGTGTTGATTTTCCCCATGAAATATCTCATTGTCAAAAAATTGACATTTTTTTTACTGTTGAGAACATGGATTCAAACTACATTCCCTCAATACATCTCAAGAAATCAAGAATGAGGTCGGGAACCCTGCGCACTCTTGTAATCCCAGCAGCTCGGGAGGCTGAGGCAGGAAAATTGCAAATTTAAGGCCAGCCTCAGCAAGTTAGTGAGGCCCTAAGTGATACCTTTCCCCACTTCTCACTCCCCTCTGTTTAATCCAAAGTAACTCTATTTTTCCCTAGTCACCTCTGCCTCACCTTATTGTAAATTAGTATCTGCATGTCAGAAAACATTTGGCCTTTGGTTTTGGGGATTGGCTTATTTCACTTAGTATGATATTCTTCAGCTCCATCCATTCTTCTTTATGGTAGAGTAATATTCCATGTTGTATATGTGTACCACAATTTCTTTATCCATTCATCTGTTGAAGGGCACCCAGTTTGGTTCCATAGCTTAGCTATTGTGAATTGAACGGCTATGAACATTGATATGTCTACATCGCTGTACTATGGTGCTTTTAAGTACTTTGGATATATACCCCGGAGTGAGATAGCTGGGTCAAATGGTGGTTCCATTCCAAGTTTTCTGAGGAATCTCCACACTATTTCCCATAGTGTTTGCACCAATTTTCAGTCTCACCAGCCATGTATGGAGCGTACTTTTCCCCCCAGTTTTTTACGATGGGACAGAATGACAGGAAAGGGGCTTTTCTAAAGAAAATTGCATTGAATCTGATGAACATCAGATGAACAGGATTCTGATATGTGATCAATAACTTTTGTAAGGTCTCTTTTAAAAATATATGGTATAGGGCTGGGGCTGTAGCCCAGGGACAGAGCCCTTGCCTAGCATATGTGAGGTACTGGGTTTGATCCTCAGCACCACTAAATAAATAAATAAATAGATAAATAAATAAATAGATAAAATAATAGCATGTTATTCATCCACAACTATATAATTTTTTTAAAAAAAAATATATGGTATAAATATTCAGTGGGAGGAAACCAACATTTACTGATTTTTTATTACTTTTAGTGGAGTGCTTTTCCCACACCTCACGAGGTCACTTTTATAGGAACTGAAGCTCAGTATGCATGGTCCTCACAAGACGAGGCCTGGACTAGTATGACCGCTATACCACTGCTTGCTATTCACAATAGCACAATTCACAATAGCCAAACAATGGAGCTTACATGCCCATAAATGGATGCCCATCGATGGGTATTGGGATTGGTTTATTTCACTTAGTATGATATTCTTCAACTCCATCCATTCTTCTTTATGGCAGAGTAATATTCCATATTGTGTATGTATACCACAATTTCTTTATCCATTTATCTGTTGAAGGGCACCTAGTTTGGTTCCATAGTTTAGCTATTGTGTTAAGTTAAGAAGATGTGGTATAGATTCAATGGAGTTCTACTTGGCCATAAAGAAAAATGAAAATATTATTATCGCAAGAAAATGAATGGAACTATGTTAAGCAAAATAAGCTGAACTCAGAAGGTAAAGGTTATATGCTTTCTCCCATATGCGGAAACTAGAGAGTGTGGAGAGCAGATGAGCCCCCAGTCCTTAGCTGCTCTTGCAGCATCAGCAAAGCCAAGCCCTGGAAACATTCCTTGCCCAAGGTGAGGATGTTATCAGCCTTGACTCTGGGCTCTGATGTAATAGTTATTAGACGTCTCAGGACAATGGGTGTCCTAGATATATTCTGCAGGATAATAGCAGAATGCTCCTAGCACCACATCAGCTAAATAAATAGCTTAAAATGTCTCTAGTTCTGTAACTTTTTAGTGCCCAAAGAAGCCTCTGACAACTTGCAAACCTTGAACAATTTACAATGCCCTTATGATTTAACCTCCTGATTATGAGACCCTATGTCATAAACGTGTGCAGCTGGTTCTGGGTCATGGCTACTCCACCAGAGTGCAGTTCTCCCACCTGGCCCCAGCTTTTTGTGAAATTATCTTTGTGTCTTCTTAGTCTCTGTGTTTTTCTTTCATCTCCTGTAACTCTTACTTGAGAATCCTTTGTTGATACAAGAGAAAAAAAGGGGAAAAATGAGGGGGGGTCTCATGAAAATCAAAGGGAGATCAGTAGAATAGAGAAAAGGGACGGGGGAGGGAGGAGGGGAGGGAAAAGGGAAATACTGAAGAATGATATTGGCCAAATTGTATTGTTATATTGCATGCATACATGGATATGTAACAGCAAATCCCACTGTCATGTATAATAATAAAAAAACACCAATAAAAAAATGCAGTGGCCCATGCCTGTAATTCCAATGGCTCAGGAGGCTGAGGCAGGAGGATCACGAGTTCAAAGCCAGCCTCAGCAAAAGTGAGGCCCTAAGCAACTCAGGGAGACCCTGTCTCTAAGTAAAATACAAAATAGGGCTGGGAGGTGGCTCAGTGGTCAAGTGCCCCTGAGTTCAATCCCTGGTACCCCCGCACCCCCCAAATGTTGGAAAACAAAACTAGTGGCACTTTCCAAAGTTGAAGGTGATTATAAAAATAAATACATGCTGGGGATGTAGCTCAGTGATACAGTGCTTGCCTAGCATGCATGAGACCCTGGGTTCCAACCCCAGTACCACAAAAACAATTTAAATAAATAAATAAATAAATAAATAAATAAATAAATAAAATCCTTATGTTAAATGAATTTTTTAAAATACACTGAAAAGAGGACAGTTTCAGCACACTTCAGCCAGGTGGGGCTGCGGGTCAGTGTTCTATGCCTGAGGCTGTCTCTGCTACACTGGAAGCCAGCAGGGATTGGAGGTGTATTAAAGTCATAATTAATACCAAAGTGAGATGTGTCCCTTGAGTAGTCAGGCTAGAGTAAGAGGCAAGAATGGCGGGACTCTCTCAGTGATTCACTGTTATTTAATGCCATGCATGACCCAAGACCATCTAAAAGAGTCACCTGAAGCAGTGGTTGTTCTTGTCCCATGCACTGGAAAGCCTGACGCAGTGCTACTGTGGATACCTTTAACAGATGCTGTAGGCAGATCCTCTGGGCCCAAGCCAGATATCATCTGAAATTGTGCAGTTTGCATGCATTGCAGCTGGCTTCTGAACTCAGAAAGAGCTTTCTGGGCCACAAGAGCCTTCTTGACCTGCACACAGGAGGACCAGGTCCAAGGTGTGAAGACTTATTTCACCCAAGAACAAACCCAGCTCCTCCCCAACAGAGTGCAGGAAAGGGATCGGGGGAGGAAGGGAGAGAAGGAAGAGGCAAGTCTGGGGATTAAAATAGAGAAAGCTGTTACAGTCATTTGTGAATATGTCAAAATGAACCCCACTGTGTCAGTCAGCTTTACGTTGCTGTGACAAATATACCTGACAACAAACAACTCAGAGAGAAAAATATGCATTTTGGCTTATGGTTTCAGAGGTTCAGTCATGGATGGCCAACTCCATTGCTAGGGCCCAAAGTGAAGTGTAATAAGCCAGTCCCCAAAAAACCAAAGGCCAAATATTCTCTCTGATATATTAGATGTAAGCTGACCCATGACAAGGGAGGGTAGGGAAGGGAAGAATAGAAGTTCATTGGATTAGACAAGGAGGAATGAAGGGAAGGGAGGGGGATGGGAATGGGAAAGACAGTGGAGTGAATGGGACAGAACTTTCCTCTGTTCATATATGAACACACGACCAGGGAAACCCCACATCATGTCCAACCACAAGAATGAGATCAAAATTATAATGGGTTGCAACTCATGTATGTATAATATGTCAAAATACACCCCACTGTCATGTATATCTATAAAGAACAACAACAAAAGATGATCATGGGGAAGGGCCCAGTAGAAGAACCTAGTCAGTTCCTGGCAGGGGTCAGGAACAGAGGGGTAGGGGAACGCCAGCCCTCTCTTCTTGCTCACCAGGGACAAAATATAAACCCCCAAGCATACCCCCATTGACCTACTTCCTCCTGCCACACTGGACCTGCCTACAGTTACCACCCTTCAATCCATTCAAATTATTATCCATCCAATGGATCCACCCATTACTTAGGTTAACGTTCTTATCATCTAATCATGTTATCTCTGATCATTCTTGTCTTGTCTCACACATTGGTTTTTGGGGGATGCCTCATATCTAAACCATAATATCCACTGTTATGTATAGCTCAATGCACTAAAAATAAAATTAAATTTAAAAACCCAGGAGTTGGTGGATAAAGACCCACGCTTCCTTAGGTTTCATAGGGCCCATGTCGAGGGTTGTTCTATGAAGTCTCTCAAAAAAGTCTCCAGCAAAATTAAGCCCCAGCACCCACAGCAGCAGTTTGCTCCTTAACATACCTTTTCTTCCCTTTAGGGGTCTCATTTTCCCCCCTCCCTCCCTGCTCTGCCTGGGATTTCCTCTTCCAATCAATTGCTTTCACTTAAATCCTTTTCTAAGGATCAGTTTTTAGGGGCTACTTCCAAAGAACATATCTTATGGTTTTTAATCTAAAAATTATACTAATGAAGCAAAAAAAAAATCAAGGAAAAATAAACATAAAACAAGGCTACCTACTCACTATTATTTCGTCTTCAAATGCAATCCCAGCTAACTCGCTGTTAGGACCCAAGGTGAATCCAGAGGCAGGTGTGGAGATGGGTTAACTTTTTCAAAACTTCTAAATAACCAACAGATTGCAGACTCCTAGTGCCAGCCTCAGTTTCCAACTTTGATGATTCGGTCTCATCCTGGAAAATTGAAATTTAATGTTTAATATTGGCTTCAGTAACCACAGTGGATATGCTGACATTTGCTTTTCTTTCTGGTCCTTAGATCACTTTGGGGGCGTGGACAGGAATTTGATTATGACTTCCCCTTCTTCCATAGATTGGACTGGTTGTATGCAGGTTTTCTTATGATAAATCTAAAAGAAGCCCCTCTCCCAGGAAAGTGACAATAACCGATGGCTCATTTTGCTTCAAACCGAGGGCTTTGCTGACAATGTGTAGACTCACTTCAGAAAGCAATATGAAAAGAATTCCATACATAGTTTTAGAACATTCTCTGCAGAGGTTGTTCAACAAAATATCAGGCTAGATCCACAAATAAGACAACAGACCATGCGGACTCCTCCAGGCTTCTGATTTTCATTAAGCTTTAAAAAAGTATGTCGACAGAAAAGCCTACAAAATGATACATCAAGTGCCCACCAACCCCAGCAAAGCTTTATGAAAGCTTTTTTTTTTTTTAACTCTTTGCCAGAGCCCCCTTTTTCCTTTTAAAGAAATAAATCACAAATATGCCCCAAATGCTGACTACCTCTATTTCTCTTCTTCTCCTTCTCCAGATGTGGCTTTTATTTTTATCCTGTTTTTTTTTTTTTATCATTCTTAAGAATATTTTTACTATACATGCAGTATCCTAAACTACATTATCATTTTTGCATGTTTTTTTCAGCTTTATGTAAGTGGATTGCCGTGCATATCCCACAACTTGATTTTGTACTTAATATCGCCATTTAGAGATTTATCCATGTATGCCTGTTGAATTTAGCTCACTTGCAACAGCAATGAAACATTCCGTTGTAGGAATAAACTGCAATTTGTTTTTCCATTTTCCAGTTTATGAGCACTTAAGTTGTTTCCCGCGTTTTCTAAGCACAAATGATGTTTCCACAAATATTCTTGGACATGGTTTTTTTATACATATGTGCAAAATACTTGTTGTAAAATATAGGCCTGCAGGTGGAAATGCTGGGTGATATACTATGTGTGGCTTCAATTTCATTAAAGATCGCCAGTCGACTCTGTGCAGACCCATTTAGAATTGCATTGGCATGTTTGAAATTTCTCTTTCTCCCACATTTGGTATGGATACACTAATATATTTTTTTTTTTGCCAATCCGAGGGCTATGAACAGTGTTTCATTCTGGTTGTAATTTGCATTTTCCTAACTATTACAGAAATAGAAAGATTTTTTCTTAAAAAAAAAAATATATATATATATATATATATAACTGAGGCAGGAGGATCACAAGTTCAAAGCCAGCCTCAGCAACTTAGTGAGGCCCTGTATCAAAATAAAAAATAAAAATATCTGGGGATGTGTCTAAGTGGTTAAGTGTCCTTGGTTTAATCCCTGGTGTGTGTGTATATATATATATATATATATATATATATATATACAATTCATATTATATATATGTATATATGAATGATACTAATCCTTGGTGGGTTTATATACATTGCAAATATTTCCCTTAGTGATTTTTTTAAACTTTATTTTTGGTGTTCTTGGATGAATTTTAATGTAGTCAATTTGATCAATCATTTTCTATGTAGTAAGTTAATTTTGTTCATTGTTTAGGGAATCTTTCCTTACCCTGGAGTCATCCAGATATCTTCATGCTGAGGCTGGGGATATAGTTCAGTTGGTAGAGTACTTGCCTCACATGCACAAGGCCCTGGGTTCAATCCCCAGTACCACCACTAAAAAAAAAAAAAAAAGTATAGTCAACAGATATCTTCATGCATTATATTGTCAGTTTTATAGTATTACCTACACAGGTCTAAAATCTACCTGGTGCCAGGTGCAGTGGTGCATACCTGTAATCCCAACAGCTTGGGAGGATGAGGCAGGAGGATCACAAGTTCAAAGCCAGCCTCAGCAACTTAGCAAGGCCCTGTCTCAAAATAAAAAATAAAAATAGCTGTGGATGTGGTTAAGTGGTTAAATGTCCTTGGTTTAATCCCTGGTACCACATACATACATAAAATACAGTTTCTTTCTTTTTTTGGAGGGGCGTACCAGAGACTGAACTCAAGAGCATTTGACCACTGAGCAACACCCCCAGCCCTATTTTATATATTATTTAGAGACAGGGTCTCATTGAGTTGCTTACCACCTCACTTTTACTGAGGCTGGCTTTGAACTTGCAATCCTCCTGCCTCAGCCTCCCAGGGGATTACAGGCATCCTGGCCTGTAACCACACCCAGCTCATTTTTTTTTTTTTTTGAAGAAAATTATTGCATAGTATGTCTTGCTTGAACACACTCACCTGCACAAAACCCAGCCCCTGGTCCAAATAACTCCACAGTCAAGAATTGTTGAAGGAATGGCTACAGATTTCCTAAAAGAGGCCAATTTCGTGTGCGGATTCAAATGGCGTTTAGTTCACAGGCTTTGAGGCGGCCTCTTCTTATTCTCCAACAAAAAGCTTGTGAAAAATTGAGGAACATGTAAACACTTCAACGATAGAAAGTCTAATGGGAATAATTCCCCAGAGTGAACTGGATCAAGAAAAAACTAGGCAAAATTTCCCTCATGACACACTCAAGCTGGGTGATGGCTGAGAGTGGATTGGAACAAAGGTGTGGATGGAGAGCTACGAAGAGCAGGTCTGAACTCTAGAGCGTAAGCCAAAACCAATGTTCCTGTTACTCTGGTGACATCACCAACCAGCTCAAAACTTGGTGCTGTCAGTAATCATTTGTATGTCTTAGAATTTTTGTGGGCTAAAAATTCAAGCAGGGTAGAATTCAGCTGTGTTCTACAGTGTCCGGTGCCTCAGATGGGAGACTGAAAACTAGGGGCTGGAATCATCTATGGGTTTCTTTACTCATATGTCTGGTGGTCAGTGCTGGCCCTTGATAAGAAGCCTCACTGGAATAGGCTCCTGACAGCTGGGTTTCTGTTGTTCTTCTTGGTTGTACATGACAGAAGAGTGTATTTTGACATATCATACATATATGGAGTATAACTTCTCATTCGTTTGGTTTTTAGGGATTGGCTTGTTTCACTTAGCATGAGAGTCTCCAGTTCTATCCCTTTGCCAGCAAATGCCATAATTTCATTCTTTTTTATGGATGAGTAATATTCCATTGTGTACATGTACCACATTTTCTTCATCCATTCATCTGTTGAAGGGCACCTTGGTTGGTTCCATAGCTTGGCTATTGTGAATTGAGCTGCTATAAACATTGACTTACAGCTGGATTCAAAGGTAAAGTGCCCCATGAGAGAAAAAGAGCTGGGCAGAAGTTGTATCATCTTATACAACGTGATTTGTCAGGTTTAAGTGTTAATTTCAGCGCTTCAGTAGTCCTTAACCTCCAACCCCCTCAATAAAATGATTTGACTTCCCTCCCCCACCCCCCAAAAAAAAAAACCTTTTCCAAATGTAGCATCATTTTATAATTCAAATCAATGTGTGTGTGCTCTGGATCTACAGCACCGAGCCTCCACTTTAGTAATGCTATTCAATATCAATTATCTAAACACCCATCTGCATCTCTGTGGAAGAAATGAGCTGAAGCAACCCCTGAGCTTTCCATCCTCAGGAGAGAGGAGAGTTGGCTGAGTTTCCCTTGAAACTAAATCTGCAGAATCACCTGGATGGGGAAAGCAACTGGAGGAATGAAGAGTTCCATTAGTGGCCCCGGTCGGAGTGACCATTGCAAAAACCCAGGAAGCCTCTACAGGCACCTGTTGGAGTTAACTGAAGGATCCAACGAGTTTTCCAGTGACCCAGATCCCTGTGACTTAAGCCTGGTTTCTGCTAATTCCACTGAAACAGCTGTCCCTCACAAAAAGACGGGGCTGGGGGAAGGGCACTTGAAAGGCTGCAGAGCCAGCCCAGGCCCTGCCCCTCCTCTCTCCAGGCTAGCAACACACCCAGAGGTCCTCGGGGAGCAGTACAATAAGAAAACACCTGTGAATTCCTTTTCTGTCTTATAAAAGATTTCGTTTACTCCACCTGACCCCAGGGCTTGGCCAGATGGATGGAGGCCTGGGGTGGTTTCTCTGTTCTTGGCTGGGTTCCCTTTGCCAATTAATCACTGTACCCCAGGCCTGACAAGCTCTGTTCTTTGCTGATGCTCATACTCTGGCTGTTCTTGGCGATTCCTCTAAAACCTTCCCCAGATGCAAGAATTTTTCCGTGTTTTTATTCTTCCCCATCATTCCGACTGAGTGTTGGCCAGCTCCTAGACAAAGACCTGGACTCCCTCCCACATCCAGACGGTGAGCCGAAACCTTGAGGATTGGACTGGAGTCCCCCAGCTCGGTGACCTACTAGCTTTGCCACTGTGGACATGTCACGTGACCACTCGAAGCTTCCAGATCCTTGGAAAGAACTTAATGGTGTCAAAGGACAAAGTTAATAAGGGACTAAGTTTAAAGATCTTAATTGGTTGAATTCTAGAATTGAGAAACAAGGCTTTACTCCACTACGGAGGAGTGTTCAACCAGGCTGAGCAGAAGAGCTCAGTTTTTATAAACATTACGGCTGGAAAAAGCAGAAACCAAGGACCAAGCAGTGTGGTGATTTTGAAATTGCTCTCCTTGTTGAGGCCAGCCCAGGAGACGAAGGATAGAGAAACAGCTAATTGGTTAACATCATATTACTTCAGGTTACTTTTGGTTTAGGATTAAAGGATTAAAGGATGTAAGGATTAAAGCAGAGGGAACGTCATTGTCATGCGGAGTGATTGACTTGTTTGGGAAATTTAGCTGCCATCCCTGCACTTGTGACCTAGGTTGGGGAGGAGCTGTGCTGCATACCTGTACAAGACAGAGAGTCCCAGGTCCTTCCCCTTCTCCAGGCCTGGGGAGTCAGAGGTGGCCCAGAGGACATCTTCTGTCTGCTTTTCTTCAGGTGTATTCTGGAAAATTCCAATGCACACTCAAATCTGAGAAGCCCTTGATGGAAGGAAATTGCAGATGAAATTATCATTCTTTTTTGGTGGTGGGGGGAGGGTATTGGAGATTGAACTCAGCATGAGCCCCATCCCCAGCCCTATTTTGTATTTTATTTAGAGACAGGGTCTCGCTGAGTTGCTTAGGGCCTCACTAAGTTGCTGAGGCTGGCTTTGAATTTTCAATCTTCCTGCCTCAGCCTCCCAAGCATCCAGGATTACAAGTGTGTGTCCTCACTCCTGGCTGTAATTATCATTCTTGTTTGGAGAAGCAGAGCTATTCTCCAAGCAGCCTAAAAGACAGGCAGATGATCTTCTAAAAGTTTCTCCTCTTGTGATGATCCTATCTGATCTTAGACATTTCTCATCTTCTCATGTCCAATGAACCAGAATCCATGGTCCAAGGGGGGCCTGTCATCTTCTCCTTAGACATCAATCCCAACGAGGACAGAGGGAATATGAACATCCCCATTCCAGTCGAATGGCAGTGACATCCTCAGGGAGGCACCACAGGGTCCCTTCCAGGAGTCACAAGAGGGGAGCCAACTACAACAGTCTGTGCCCCAACTTCTCCCCACAGATATATGTGGGAGAGTCAGAAGAGGGACCCAAAACCTGAGCTATGCCAGATGCCGAGGGTCGGCTGGGGGAGAGCAGAGGGGACCAAAGATGGAAGCGAGGTAGACTCTCTATGAGAAGCCTCATTTCATTTTGTGACCCTTTCCCAAACACAAAGAGCCCCATTCAGGGACTCACTAGGCACTCAGAGCTTCCGGATGTTTTCTGGTTTCAGACACAAGGCAGATGGAGCCTAAAAGAAGATTAAAGGCACAAGGATGAACTGCTTGGATCCTACGATTGCATTTCTCTTTCTACTCAGGAGCTTGGTGGCAGAAAAGAAAATATTTTTTTTCCTTCCAGAGAAAGATGGGGTTGTTGGGCTGGGCACAGTAGCACACACCTGTTATCCCAGTGGCTCAGGAGGCTGAGGCAGGAGGATTGCAAGTTCAAAGCCAGCCTCAGCAACTTAGTGAGGCCCTCAGCAATTCGGTGAGACCCTGTCCCTAAATAAAATATAAAAAGGGCTGGGGGTGGGGCTCAGTGATTAAGCGCCCCTGGGTTCAAGCTCCAGCACCAAAACACAAAACCAAAAAGCATGGGAACAAAACAAGCATTGATGATCCTCATCAAGGTGAACTGCTGACTTGAGGGGATGTTGGTAGACATCACCTGTGTGTGGTAGAGGGGACACAGGATAGTACTAACCAGTCTATTTCTCACATGCCCATTTCTTGAAGAGTTCAACAGGCTTCTGGGAACGTTTGGAACCTTCTCCAGATGGCAAAACCTAGAGTTATTTTAAGGGGATGGTTCTAGAATCATTTCAAAGCTCTTGATGCAGCAAACGTTTGCAGGTTCTGTAGGTGCCAAGGACTGAACCAGGGAGAACGTGCTCCCATGTGGTAGGAGCGTGGGGCCATGTGAGCAGAGCCCTTTGGAGACATCGAATGTGCACCTAGCTGGGTCCCACTTCCCTCTTCCCACCCGCACAGCCCCCATTCTTTCCATTTGGAGACCATCTCGCTCTGCAGAGAGAGCCTTAGCAACATTTTTTTGGGGGGAGGGGGGAGAGGGGACTCAATTTCTCCCATTTCCTTTAACCCCCCACAAACCAGGCTCCTTTCCCTGGCTCCTTCTGCAGAACATGTGCTAAACACTTGGTTCTCTCTCGTGGCCTGCTGCCTGATTTCTGCTTACTTTGGGGGAGGGGTGGGGAATAGAGCCTGAATCAGGGGGCAACAAGCTTTGACCCATGAGCCAAATCCTACAGCTGCCTATTTTTGTAAAAAAAAAAAAAATTCACTACAACACAACCACTGCTTATTCACTTGCTGTCCATGGCCGCCTTCAAACTATAAAGGCAGATTGAAGAATTGTAACAGAGAATGTAAGTGCGCACAGGTGAAAGCATTTTCTGTCTGGGTCTTTGCGGAAAAGGTTTTCCAACCCCTGGCTCACACAAAGGAGATGTGGGTCAGAGTAGGAAAAAAAAAGGGGGGGGGGGATTCGAAGAGCTAAAGGAAAACAACTGAATTTCTGATCTTGAGAGCTGAAAAGCAAGAGAAATAGCTTGTTGTTTGCCACAGAATAAGGAACATGTATAGATGTCCTCACCCTACAATGGGGCCACCCAATAAAGCCCTTGTTACTTGAAGATATCACTTGCAACGCATTTAGTACATTTAACCTACTGAGCACCCCGGCTTAGCAACACAGTCCACTTGCAGGATGGGTGGTTTCTCCTGGTGATCGCCTGCCTGGCTGGCTGGGAGCTGTGGCTGGCTACCACTGACCAACATCAGGACTTTGTGCTTCGGAATCACTCCCGGGTTCTAGTTCTCACCCTACCACTTACTAGCTGGATAATCAGGTCAAGGTGACCTCGGGGCCTCCGTTTTCTCGGCTCGAAGATAGATAGCTTGGGAAAAGATCTAAATTCAAAGTACAGCTTCTACTGAATGCATATCCTTTTCATAGTCCTGTAAAGTGGGAAAAAACAGAGGTGGATCCTATTTAAACCAGTTTCCAGATGCCAATCAGCTGTGCCAAGCACTTTACAAACATTCTCTCTTCTTAAATCTCCGAAGGAGCTACTCTGAGTGTGCCCATTTTACAACTGGGGAAACAGGCCCAGTGATGCTAAGTCCCTTGTCCTGGTCATCCAGCTAGTAAGGGGTGGGGTGAGAACTGGAATGCAGGGACCATTCTAGAGCCCAAAGTCTTATCCATGAGACCATCCGTCCCACTGACCAGCTCCATGCTATCAGGGACCCTGGGAAAGGCTGCCTCTTCGGCTCACCAGGTCAATGGAGCCCACAACCTTAGCCCTGACTGGCAGCAGCGGCGGTGTGTCTAGAAACTTGAGTTCTTTAGGCTTTCAACGGGCCCAGAAAGCTGCATTTAAAATGTCCTGGCTGCCGGTGGGTGGCAGAGGATTTCTCTACCTTGCCACCACTGTTTCACTTGGCTTCATGACTAGGTTTTTGGAGGAGGCAAACCTAATATTGTCAGTCATATTGCTTTTTTCATTATTATTATTTTCAAAATTTGGTACAGGATGAATGAGGTAGAGGCATTCAAAATTTAACCCTGCAACTGGCATCATAAAATAACCCTTTTCACTGTTTCTGCATTGGCCTTTCATCCAAAAAAATCTCAAACGGCTTCATAAGCAGCTACTACTTACTATTCTAGGACTCCCAGGGGGACTGCAATGGAGTGTGGCTGCCCCCCAGTCTTGAAGAGTCCCTTTAAATGGTATAATTTTCTCCTGGTTCTTTCTGGCTTCACTAATAATTGAAACAGGGGGGGAAAAAAGCTGTGAGCCAATTTCTGTCTCTGTTTAGATTGGCATTTACCTAAATTAGTATTTCAGGCATAGCCTGGGTTCAGATGACTTTTGTTCTGGCTACTGGGCATAGTTGAGAGAAAGAAAGAGTGGGGCGGGGGAAGGAAGGAAGGAAGGGAGATCAACCTTAAGAGCAAACTAAAAGCAAAATAGCCCTCATTCACATCTCCTTGTTAGGACTGATGAGCTCAGATATGTAAGACTGTCAGCACAGGGCTGGCTACAAGGGTGGCAGTTCCATGATTAGGCCTCCTCCTCCTCCTCCTCCTCCTCTTCCTCCTCCTCCTCCTCCTCCTCCTCCTCCTCCTCCTCCTTCCCCCCCCCCCTCTCTCTCTCTCTTTGGTTTTGGGAATTGAATCCAAGGATGCTTAACCACTAACCACATGCCCAGTCCTTTTTGCTATTTTATTTAGAAAACAGGGTCTCACTGAGTTGCTGAGGGCCTTGCTAAGGGCCTTGCTAAATTGCTGAGGCTGGCCTCGAACCTGCGATCCTCCTGCCTTAGCCTCCAGAGCCACTGGGATTACAGGTGTGCACCACTGTGCCCGGTTCGTTTTCCTTTTCTTTTCAGTACTGTGGTCTGAACCCAGGGCGAGGTGCATGTCTGCCGTTGAGCCTTAACTCCCCAGCCTTAATTTTTCTTTAATAAGGAAGTTGGACTTCTTCAGGTTTCCATCAGCCAACATGTTAAGAATGTGCACTGAATGAGCCCATTTAGTATCAACTCTGTAGGAGGCGCTGTGTTAGTGGGCTCTAGAGACAGAAGCACGCAAGGAGAAATTTAGCAATTCACAATTATTTTTAATCTCATTCTATCGCTACCTATTTTTGTAAAAAAAAATTTAACTACAACACAATCACTATATGACTGTATGCTTTATAATGTCCATATTTCATTCATACATGAAAGCACTTTACCACTGAGCCCCATCCCCAGCCCGTTTTAAAATATTTTCTTTAGAGACAGGGTCTCACTAAGGTGCTTAGGGCCTCACTAAGTTGCTGAGGCTGGCTTTGAATTTGCTATTCTCCTGCCTCAGCCTCCTGAGCTGCTGGAATTACAGGCATGTGCCACCGTGCCTGGCAAATCCCACCATATTCTATGCCTTAGTTTAGGGTGGCAAACCAAATGCCTGGTGGGGGGGGGACCCCCGACTCTAGCCAATGGTCACTGTGAAATGAGAACACAGTTTGGCCCCCATCTGTAGGTTTTTGAAGACGTGCTGAAAAGTTAACTGTAAAGTTGAATGGTTTCTACTACATTTTATAATTAAAGCTCCCCCCCCACCAAGAGGATTTTTTTTTTTTTTTTGAAAATCATAATTGGTGCAATAAGAATTTTAGGATTCAGGATTTGCTCTTTGGTAGGATGTAAACAACCACATTGCACTGGCTCCTTAAGCCACACAGGTGCTGAAGCCCCATTCTGTAGCCATGTGCTCTGATACACCCTCTCCCCTGGGGGGCCTTTGTGACTCCTCTTCCCCAGTCCTGCCCTGCCCTGCCAGGCATGTTCAGAGAAGGCTCCTCTGGCTGTCCCTGCTCCCCGCTCCCTCAGTGAACTCCATCACCTCTCTCCCCACCCAACTCAGCCCTGGTTCAGCTCCACCTTGGCCAGCTCAGCTCCCCCGCCCCGTGGGAGCAGGTCAGGGCCTGGGATGAACTGGGAGGAGATCTAGGAGGTCTCACTGGGTATGACCCAGGCCCTGTAAACAGGGTAGGGTGGTTGGTGGGGTGGGGTCAGAGATGAGAAGGGGCGAGGGAAGTCCACATCACTGCCTGGCCCCTCTCACACCATTTGGACACCAGATGTCGGATGTGGCCTGCCATTTGGACGACCGCTGAGCAGAACCCCCTTCCAGGAGGGAGGTATCCCTGCTGTGTCTAAAGGCCCTACTGAGGCTCCCTCATTCCGAAGAGGAATCCACCCCTCCTTTGGCGCAATCATTTCCAGGCTTAACTAACCACCCTTGAAGTTCATCCTTGGCTTCAGCAGAAACTCTTCCTGTTGTGTTTCTTTTTCTTTTTCTTTAAAGAGAGAGTGAGAGGAGAGAGGAGAGAGAGAGAGAGAGAGAGAGAGAGAGAGAGAGAGAGAGAGAATTTTTAACATTTATTTTTTAGTTCTCGGCGGACACAACATCTTTGTTGGTATGTGGTGCTGAGGATCGAACCCGGGCCGCACGCATGCCAGGCGAGCACGCTACCGCTTGAGCCACATCTCCAGCCCTGTTGTGTTTCTTTTCGGTGGCCCAGGAGGGGCAGGGATTGCTGGCTTCCCTGGAATAAACGTGAGGGCAAAAGATGGAAGAGTGAAAAGACAGGATCATGTTTGAGTCCAAGAGCTGTGTCATCATGGTCAAGTCACTTAACATCTCTGTACCTCAGTTTTTTCCTGTAAAATGGGGCAAAACAGTAACTCTAAGAGAAAGAAAGCATAGACCACCTCCCCCCCAAACAAAGTGAAAAAATTTGCACATGAATGCTCATAATAGCATTACGGGTAGTAGCCCCCAAATGGTAACAACTCAAATGTCAATCAAGTGACTAATGGATAAGCTAAAAGTGGTACAGGCATATGGTGAAGCAACCTTAAAAACAATGAAATGCTGATGCAGGCTCTAACATGGATGAGTTTCCAAAAAATGCTCACTGAAAGAAGCCAGGGACAAAGGACCACATATTACATGATAACGTGAACATGAAATGTCCCAGACAGGCAGGTCTAACGACAGGAAGCAGATCACCGTTGTCCAGAGCTGGTGGGAGTGCTAGTGCTAATGGGTGATGAAAATCTCAAATTGTGAGGACCGTGAACTTTGTGAATTAAAAGCCATCAGATGCATACTGGAAGTGGGTCAACTGTATGGTTTGTGAATTATAACCTCAATAAAATGGCAACTTTACATAAGAAAAGGAAAAAGCCACACAGGATTTACATCAGGGGGATTATTATGACAATTAAACAATGTGATGTCCCTGAAGTGTCGCCTGATAAGCAATCAATAAATGTTCCCTTCAACAATATGGATAATAAGTGCTTAGTGATGTTTATGTCATATGGTATCTTATAAAACAGTAATTGGCTGATACAGAAACCTATAAATTTAAATACATACTATTATAAGTATAATTATAAAAGTGGTAATTATTTTCTTAAAATTTTATTTGTTCTAATTAGTCATACATGATAGTAGAATGCATTTATGCACTTTGGTATATCACACATAGATGGAATATAATTTCTCATTTCTCTGGGTGCACATGTTGTAGAATCCTATTGGTCATGCAGTCACATATACATACATACATTAATAATGTCTGTTTCATTCTACTATCTTTCCTATCCCCACATCCCCTCCCCTCCCCTCCCATCACTTCCCTCTACCTAATCTAAGGTAACACTATTCTTCCCTAGTGCCCCCCCCCAGCCTTATTGTGAATTAGCATCCACATATTAGAGAAGACGTTCAGTCTTTGGTTTGTGGGATTGGCTTATTTCGTAGTATGATATTCTCCAACTCCATTCATTTACCGGCAAATGGCATAATTTCACTCTTCTTTAAAGCTGAGTAATATTCCATAGAGTATATTTCCCACATTTTCTTTATACATTCATCTATTGAGGGACATCTAGGTTGGTTCCATAGTCTAGCTATTGTGAATTGAGCTGCTATAAACATTGATGTGGTCATGACACTGTAGTATGCTGATTTTAAGGCTTTTGGGTATAATCCAAAGAGTGGGATAGCTGGTGGTGGTAATTATTTTTATTATTTTATCTTCCTCTTCTTCTTAAAATTTTCTGACTTTAGAATGGTCTTCTTTTTTTTTTACATTGTCAAAATTATTTTTGAACATTTTCAACGTTATATTATAAATCATCATGTCTATATAGTATATTCAATGTACTCATAACTATAATATATCTTTGTGAGGTTACTACTCTATATTGTTATATAATAATATGTATTTCATGCTACAAGGTCCATAATACATTCAATCATACGTTATATTACAATTACTCTGAAATATTCTATTAGCAGTAGCATTCGCCCTGTGACTCCTCTTTCCCTCTAACCTTTCTGAATTTGGAATGGTTTTTCCAATTCTTTGAACGTTTCCTGGACCCCGTTATATTTGGAAAGAAAATAGCTCTGAGTTTGGAGAAATTGAATTACAATAATGACTCTAATTCAACTGCCTCGCGTAGTTCCAGCCAGAAAACAGAAAAAAAAAATAATAATAATAAAAATACCCAGGGCGCTCCTGCAGCTGGGCGGTGCTCCCGGGGTGAGGGGCGCAGAAAGGGGACGCGGGTGGGCGCTGCGGGTGACTGGCAGCCGCCCAGGGTTCGGATGCGTCGGGGGCTGGGGTCCTGCGGGAGGTGGACTGGCCCTGGTGCAGATGCAGGGCTGTTTCTTCCCAGCCCCCTCTGGATCGCAGGCTGCCTTTTGTAAGGGGATCCCTGGGGGCCTGGGTCCCAGATGGGGGCTGCCCTCTCCTCGCTGTTGATGGGGAGCTCCACGGGGTGCAGCGCAGGGGGCTCATTTTCATGAAAATGGCAAACCCAGCGGAGCTCCTACAGGATCTGACAACAAAGACATCATTGAAACCAGGTGTCCGCCTTCCCAGGCCAAGCAGGGGACAAGACAGCGACTTTCCGGGATGGTTTCTGCTGCCTGGCCTCCTTAGAGCTCTGCACAGAATTGCGTCCTGGGCAAAGGCAGGACTTCTGAGGATCCCCAGGGGGCCCCGAGTCTGCAGGCTGCCTTGGTCTTGGTGGCCCAAAGGGGGGACCAGGCCTTCCAGCAAACACAGTGTGGGTTTCTGAAACAGCTCAAAGGGTTGGGCCTGAAATTCCCCTCCCCACCACCTCAGTTTCCCTAAAGCCCTGCTAACCAGAGGGGAAGGGGATTATTATTAATTTTCCCTTTTCCTAGACAAACCTCCCCCTACTCCATTGTCCTATCAATTACTTAGGGTGAAAAACAGAAGCAGTCCTATTTTGCAGTTATCTTTGGGTGCTAGTGGTTTGGACCTACATGGTAATGACATTCCTATAATGAATGTATATGTGTGTGCATCTTTAAGGAAAAAAGGATTAAAAGTACCTTTTTTTTTTTTTTTCCTTCACAGCACCTGCTAGAGTCATTTAGACTAAGACAAATTAGAATCTCAGAATATTGAGCTGGACTATCTATATAGGGATAGTGAGGACCAAGCTACTTGTCCCTGTCAGAGAGGAGAAAGGGGGCACAGTCATGTCCCAGGGCGGCTGGGTGGAGAGTGGGGCTGGATTTGGCTTCCTTCTTGCCTCCTTGGTGGGGCCTTCTTGGAGGAAGGGTCTGCCCAAGCCATCATGGGAGCTGTGGGGGTGGTTCCTCCTCTTCTAGAAACTGAGGCTCAGAGATATAAATGACTTCATCCAAGTTCATGAAGCCAGACAGTCACAAAACTACCATGGTCACTATCTCCAGAGGCCTGATGTATAGCTCACCGCTGTACAAGCACCAAGTTTGGGAACTAGGACTCCTTTTCTGGATTCCTAGGATATTCCTGGCTTCTGCCATTTTTTTCAGAGATTCTGCCATTTTCTCAGAGGAACCCTGGCTCTGGTTCCTCCTGGGCCCATAGACCTGTCTCTTTGCCTCTCGAGACCATTCTCAATGCCCACATTCTTTGCCTCTGCCCTCAGAAACACAGACTTAACCTTGTTTTCTGCCTCGCCACAGAATTTAATTGAGACTTGGAAGTCCAGAACCTGCTATTTGCTTGAATTGAACTAAGGAAATTGTAAAGAGAAAAATGTGTATATAGAGAGGAAAAAAAATTAATTAATATGTCAAACAACTCTTCAGTCCTACATAGCATCTGGCTCCCAGATAAAACTAAAATTCTTACCAATCTTACCAAAACCTTCATTTTACAAACCAGGACACAATGCTTAGAGAGAGACGAAATGATTCACCTACTTCGTGTAAAAGGCAAAATGTAAAAGAGGGAAATTTCATGTGACTCAGATCATATTTTATTTTTTGGTACAAGGGACTGAACCTAGGGATACTCTACCACTGAGTCACATCCCCAGTCCTTTTTCATATTTTATTTTGAGACAGGGTCTCACTAAGTTGCTTAGGACCTCCATAAATTGCTAAGGCTGACTTTGAACTTGCGATCCTTCTGTCTCAGCCTCCCAAGCCACTGTGAGATCACATTTTAAATGTGTTTCTGTAGCTTATATTTTTAAACAAATTTCTGGGTACAATGTGCTTTGAGCCTAAAAATAAAAATCTTTTCCCCAGATAAATAAACATCTCCCAATTTTATCTGCTTCTTGAGCTTGGATTTTGGGCTTAAAGAATTTTCTTAGAGTAGGTTCAGCTATGTCTCCTAAAGAATTATTTTTGTAGGATGCAAACATGTGCTTGGGGATCTTTTTTTCTTAATGTTCCCAGAAAGAAAATGTCTGTCTGCTAATTGCGCAAAAAGATACTGTTTTCTTTAGTGGTTTTACTACACAGATGCCTTACAACGCCATAAACCCCAGTCCCGGCCTTAGTCCAGCATTCAATACCTGCAAAGAGTCACACTGAATTCACTTAGAGAGTTAGTGAACTGAATTCCCAATGTGGGCTTGCTGGATGCTGGGAGTAACAGTCAGTTTACAGATTCTTGGGTGTGAGTTTCCTCTGGAAAAAGAAAATATAGCACCCTGATCCCCACAGCCTGAGACGGATAAAAGCCAAGGTGGTGTCTAGAGCAGAAGCCACAATAGACCTGAGAGGTTTTGTGAATGTCAATACCTTGTCCAAATGGATACTGGGAGGGTGGAGAGTGCTTGTCTACTGGTCTTGAGAGGAGGGAAGACTTGTACAACAGAGCTTTGGATATCAAGGGGAAAGCAAGAGTAATAACAAATGGTAGTAAGAACATTTCTTTGGTTGTTGTTTGTTTGCAATGTTGGGGATCCAACCCAGGGCCTCACACATGCAAGGCAAGACTCTACCACTGAGCCACATCCCCAGCCCCTAGGAGTAATTTTATTGTTCCTTCTTCATGTTCATAGCATGAAGGCAAATCCAGACAAGCAATTTATTATATAGCTGTGGATACCTGTAGCAGGCCCAATACAACTAGTTTTCTGTTGTTAGACTTTGATATAAAAATAATGGTCCCAACTTTTATATGACATTTACTACGTGACAGACAGTGGTAAAAGCATTACCTTGTCCGTTCTCTCAATCATATTGTGAAATAGGCACCCTAGTAATTTCCATTTTACAGATGAGGAAGCTAAGCACAGAGAAGTTGAACTAATTGCTTTAGGTCAGAGAACAAAACCACTATTTAAACCTATGTTCTCTGACTACCCAGTCTTTTTTTTTTTTTTTTTTTTTTGGTGGGAGGAGGGGCAGGGATTGGATCCAGGTGTGCTCTATAACAGAGGTACATTCAGGGCCATTTTTCATTTTGAGATGGAGGCTTGCTAAGTTGTCCAGGCCAGCTTTGAACTTGCAATCTTCCTGCCTCAGCCTCTCAAGTAGCCTGGATTACATGTGGGCACCACCACCCCGAGCTCAGGCCATCAATCTTTAGCCAATGTAATGGTTCCTGTTAGGTGCATCTGTGATCTTAATCCACCCTGTTGGGGAATTTTCTGTGTCAACCTGACTGGATCATAAGACGCCCAGGTATTTGGCTAACCATTGTTTCTGGTGTGTCTGCGAGGCTGTTTGGGGAAGAGATTGGCATTGGAATCCATAGATTGAAGAAGCAGATGGCCTTCACCAATGTGGGTGGGCACCCTCCAATCTGTTGAAGGCCTGAGTAGAACAAAGAGGTAGAGGATGGGAGAATTTTCTCTCTACGTGAACCACTACATGGATTTTTTTCCCTGTCCTCAGATTGGGACTTAAATAATTAACACTTCTGGTTCCCAGGCCGTCAGACTTGAATTGGATCTCCCTACCAGCCTTCCTGTGTCTCCAGTTTGTGGACCTCACATTTGTGGAGATATTTCAGCCTCCATAATCACTGAATTTATTTCCTCTTAATACGCACAGACACACAAATACTTACATATATTATGTATTTTAGATGTATGTCTGTCTACATATAGATATCTATCTTTATACATATATCTATACATGTATATTAGATCTAGAAATATACATCTATAATATAGCTCTAGATATATCTAGATCTATAATATATATTATATATAACACATGTACTATATCTAGAGCTATATTATAGATGCAGAGATCTATAAGATTTAGATTCAGAGATATATAAGATTTAGATCTGTGTACAACTAGAGATATGAAAAATTGTGCTCTATAGGCGTAATATGAGTTGTAATGCATTCTGCTGCCATATATAACAAATTAAAATAAAAAAGAAAGGGAAAAAAAGAGATTTAGATCTCTAGATATCTGAATAGAAATATATCTATCTTCTGTTGACTCTGTTTCTTGGCAGAACCCTGACTAATGCAGTCCTGAGCTGGACAGCTACCTGTTAGATGTACTGAATCTCTCAGCAGAGAGAGGGGGCATTTCCACATTCTCTCTTTCAGGTTAGAGCATACACAAATGACAAATTCAGTTGATGATTGAGTCAATGTGAATATGATACTAAATGGCCTCCTTGGAGTCCAGACTCAAATTAATAACGTGTGTCAATTTTCTTGGGGCATTGTGAAAGAGAATTTCTCAATTCCATTTAATAGCAGTTTAAGTCTTAAAAAACACTCCCTCAGGAATTCCTTTAATGACTTTCAACATCAACATAGGAGATGATGTCCAGGAGAAGCGAGGGAAAGTTACAATTTAGGTGGGGAATGGAGATAAAGCATACTGGTGACATCTACTTAGCATGCTGGGAAGCTGGCCACGCTGTGTGGAAAACTAACGCGACCCATTTAGGGGACCCTCCTTCCACATGCCCACAGGGCTTCTCCAGGGGGAGGGAGGAACTAAAGAATGTAGATAACAGGTATCAAAATACAGTTAGGAGGATAAGTGCTCATGTGCTGTCGCACAGAAGGGTGTTTATCACTTAGGAAATCTATTATATATTAAGAGCCAGAAAAGAGACATTTGAAGTTTCCCAACACAAATAAATGGCATATGTTTAAAAGATGGAGATGCTAATTACCTGATTTGATCACGACACATTATATCCATATGTTGAGTTATGACACTGTACCCCATAAATCTGGGCAATTAAAAGGTAATTTTTTTTTAGAAGAGGATGAACTCAGAATTCAGGTCACATGGCTCAGTTATTGGTTGTCTTAAGATTTTGGCATGTTATTGAAACATTTAGTGTCTCAATCTTCTCATCAATAAAATGAGGATATACTGGGCATGGTGACACATGCTTGTAGTTCCCAGTGGCTTGGGAGGCTGAGGTAGGAGAATTGCAAGTTTAAAGCCAGCCTCAGCAACTTAACGAGACCATGTCTCTAAACAAAAAATAAAAAGGGTTAGGGATGTGGCTCAGTGGTTAAGCACTCCTAGATTCAATCTCCAGTACCAAAAATAAAATAACTTGAAATAAAGTAATAAAATGAGGATGACTTCCCCCTCCTACTCTCAACTCTGTCAATTATAGTGAGGACTCAATGAGTTACTATTGAAGTGTCAGTAGGTGTAAAGTGCTTAGAAGTGAGCATGGTCCATGAATAGGCCCCACTTACGTCTTCCCTGTTATTTTATAGTAGAGAAGGTGCTGCCAGTATCTGCCCAGCTGCTGAGGTTAAAATCCTAGGAACATCCTTCTTTTTCCTTCAACTCCATGTGCTCTTGTTATAGGGCACCTCCATGTGGTGTCCTCCTAAAGCTTTCGTGTAAGACAATGCAGGATGGTTTGGAGGAGAAATGATGGGGCCGTATACTTACCCTAGTCAGTGAATCAATCCTTGATGGGATTCACCTTGTGGTGACCTGAGGCAGGGGGAGTGTGGCTGGAGGAGGTGGTTCATTGGGGGCGGGGCTATGGGGCTTATATTTTGTATTTGGTAAGTGGAGTCTCTGCTTTCTGGTCACCTTGTGAGCTGCTCCCCTCCACCTCTTCTGCCATGATGTTCTGCCTCACCTCAAGCCCTGAGAAATGGAGCTGGCCTTCTATGATGAGACCCTGTCTCTAAATAAAATACAAAATAGGGTTAGGGATGCGGTCCAGTGATCTTGAGTTCAATCCCCAGTACTTAAAAACAACAACAACAACAACAACAGAAACCCTCTACCAATGAGAGAAATGCAAATTAAAACGTGAAAGAATGGCAATTATCAAGAATACAAGTAACAATAAATGTTAGTGAGGATGTGGGGATAAGGTACATTCCTACATTGCTGGAGGGACTGCAAATTGGTGCAACTACTATGGAAATCAGTATGGAAATTCCTCAGAAAACTCGGAATGGAACCACCATTTGACCCAGTTATCCCACTCCTTGGTTTATACCCAAAGGACTTAAAATTCAGCATACTATAGTGACACAGCTTCATCTGTTTTTATAGTTCACAATAGCTAAGCTATGGCACCAACCTAGATGCCAATCAAAAGATGAATGGATAAAGAAATTGTGGTGTATACACACACACACACACACACACACACACACATACACAATGGAATATTACTCATACACACACACACATACACAATGGAATATTACTCATCCATAAACAAGAACGACTTTATGACACTTGCCAGTAAATGAATGGAACTGGAGACTACCATGCTAAGTGAAACAAGCCAATCCCCCCAAACCAAAGGTTGAATGTTTTCACTGATATATGGAAACTAAACCACAATAAAGGAGGTGAGGGAGGGGAACAAGAGAAGTTCAGTAGATTAGACAAAGGAGAATGAAAAAAAAGGGAGGGGGGAATAGGAGTAGGAAAGACAGAGAAGAGACCTAACATAATTTTCCTATGTACACATTCAAAAATACCTAAGTGAACCCTACCATTGTGCATACCCACAAGAATGTGATCCTAATTAGAATAAAGTGTATTCCATGGTTACATAATTCTATCAAAATGGATTATACCATTGTGTATAAAAAGAACCAATGAAAAAATGTTTACATGGTTTCTCATTGTAATCAGATGAAAAATACAGACTTCTTGCCTATCCTAGGTGCATGGTTGCTAGAAGAAAAAAAAAAAGGACTTCCAGTTAAGTTTAATGTCATGAAAACATGTATAAGAATTTTTTAGTAGAATGATCTCCTAAATATCGCATGGGATATACTTATACAGTCATCTCAACATCACAGTTTCTGCCAAGGCTGGACTGCAGTGGAGGTCCCATAAGACTATAATGGAGCTGGAAAATTCCCATCACCTAGTAGCACTGTAGCTATAATAGAGTAAGGCCTCACACATGTGTCTGTGGCCACGCTGGTTGAACAAACCCACCGCACTGCCAGTCACATGGAGTATAGCCCATACAATTACGCAATGCCGTACATGATAGTTTATAATGATAGTAAATGACGGTTACTGGCTTACTTATATATTTTTTTCTTGGTACTGAGGATTGAACTCAGGAGCACTCGACCACAGAGCCCATCCCCAGCCCTATTTTGTATTTTATTTACAGACAGGGTCTCACTGAGTTGCTTAGTGTCTCAGTTTTGCTGAGGCTGGCTTTGAAGACATGATCCTCCTGCCTCAGCCTCCTGAGCTGCTAGGATTACAGGCAAGTGCCACCACACACACCATATTTTAAAGTATTTACTGTACTTTAAATATTCTTTTAGGGAGTACGAATTCTACTTACTAAAAATAGAAGTTTACTGTGAAGCAGCTTGCTGTGTCACATGAGCTCGATACCTCATGTCACTTGAATGCACTGAGAAGCCACATCAGTTGACGACCTATATATGGTTTAGGTTTGTGTAAGAGCACGCTATGATGACCTCAGACAGACTTTCCAGATCTACTGACAATTTCCTGCTGTTTATATGATATACAAATTTAGCTATGGGTGTGTTGATTTTTAAATTTATTTTGATAAATCTGGCACACACACAAAAAAAGCTTCAGAGATGTAGCTCTACTCATCATACCCGATTCTGCTCTCCTGGTCACACAGGGCTCTCTCCAGGGCTCCTTCCCTCTTCTCATCCTGAATGTTTGTGCTCATGGTTGCATCTGCCTGGAATACTCTGTTCTCAAGTGTTACCACAGCTGTCTGCATCTTGAAACTCAGGGTTTATCTCACATGTTGCTTCTGCAGAAAGGTCTTAGCTGATAACTCAATCTATATGGAGAAGGATGCATTTTGATCAGCTTTATTGGATGTTATGGTTTGGATGTGAGGCATCCCCCAAAAGCTCACATGTGAGACGGTGCAGGAAGGTCCAGAGGAGACATGACTGGGTTGTGAGAGCCTTAACCCAACCAGTGAATGAAACCCTGATGGATTAACTGGGTGGTGGCTGGAGGAGGTGGGTGTGGCTGGAGGAGGGGGCATTGGGGGCGTGGCTTTGGGGTCTCTATTTGTCTCTGGAGAGTGGAGTCTTTCTCTGCTTCCTGATCAGCATGTGAGCTGCTTCCCTCCACCACACTCTTCCTCCATGATGTCCTGCCTCCCCTGGAGCCCTGAGGGATGGAGCCTGCTGTCTATGGACGGAGACCTCTGAAACTGTGAGCCCCCAGATAAACTTTTCCTCCTCTACAGATGTTCTGGTTGGACCTTTTAGTCACAGCAGTGAAATAGCTGATTAAAACAGGCATCATCAATATAGGGTAAAATCCATCCTTTATATAGTTCTCTGAGTTTTTACAAATGCACACAGTTGTGTAACTACCAACCAAATTAAGATCCAGAATACTTCCTTCTCTCCCACAAAATTCCCTGGTGGTCCTTAGCAGTCAACCGTTTCCCCTCCGTTCCACTCCCAGCCACGGCTGAATCCCTGCCTATTCCTCTGGTTTGACATTTTCCAGAATCTCATCATGACGAAGTCATACAGGATGTGGCCTTTTGAATCTGGCTTCACATAATGCACTTGAGATTATGTTCTTGCCTTTACATTTTTTTTCCCTTTTCATTGTTGGGTGTTGTCCTCTGGTATGGATATACCACAGCTTGTTTATCTATTCACCAGTGGAGAACATTGGGGCTCTTTCTAAGTTTCTGTATAAAGCCACCATAAACAAAGCAAATGAACAAAACAGATATTGACCTGCACACAGGGTTTTGTGTGAATCGTAAGTTCTTATTTCTCTAAAGTTAAAACCAGGAGTGGAGTGGCTGTGTCCTGTGGTGAGTATACTATGGTCAGTGTAAACTACAGAAGTATTTTTCAAAGAGGTTTTACTCTGCATCCTCATTAACAATAGTGTTATTTTATTTTTTGGTCCTGGGGATCAATCCCAGGGACCCTTAACCATTGAGTCACATCCTTAGCCCTTTAAAGTTTTTATTTAGAGACAGGGTCTCGCTGAGTTGCTTAGGGCCTTGCTAAGTTGCTGAGCCTGGCTTTGAACTTGCCATCCTCCTGCCTCAGCCTCCCAAGTCACAGGGATTACAGGCTTGCATTACCATGCCCAGCATTGTTAGTTTTTTAAAAAGGTATTTTAACATGTGTGTGATAGAATCTCTTTGAGGGTTTAATTTTTCAATTGTCCATAACTGATGGTGTTGAGCATTTTTCATGGGATCATTTGCTTTCTGTATACTGCCTTTGAAATAACATCTGTTAAAATCTTTTGCCCACTTGAAAGAAAATTTTTGTCTTATAATTGAGTTTTGAGAGTTCTTTATGTTGTGTATACAAGTCCTTTAATAACATATGTTGTAGATGGACCTTCTCCTGTCTGTGGCTTGTTTTTTTCATTTGTCACCCAGTCTTAGCTAACGTTTTTGGACTTTAATTTCTCCTCACTTCCTGAAATGGCCTTATTCAATGTGGACCAGCCCCTCGCTAGAGTACAAGTCGCACTGGATTAGGGACCTCATCTATCTGAGTCACCATTGCACTCTCAGGACCTAATTGCGTGTTTGTCACACAAGAGACACTCAATAGACACTTGTTGAGTAAATAGTAATAACATCCACTGTTTTGGTGTGGATGTGAGGTGTCCCTTAAAAGCTCACGTGTGAGACCATGCAAAGGGTTCAGAGGAGACATGACTGGGTTGTGAGAGCCTTAACCCAACCAATGAATGGACCCCTAATGGGATTAACTGGGTGGTGGCTGGAGGCAGGTGGGTGTGGCTGGAGGAGGGGGCATTGGGGGCGTGGCTTTGGGGTCTCTATTTGTCTCTGGAGAGTGGAGTCTCTCCCTGCTTCCTGGTCACCATGTGAGCTGTGTCTCTCTGCCATACTCTTATTCTATGATGTTTTGCGTCAACTGGAGTCCCAAGGCATGGTACTGGACTTCTATGAATTGACCTCTGAAACTGTGAGTGTTCAAATAAACTTTTCCTCCTCTACAATTGTTCTGGTTGGGTCCTTTTTCACAGTAGTAAAAAAGCTGACTAAAACATCCATTAACACTTCCTAAGTCACGTGAGACTGGAGGTACTCTGCTAGTTACTTCACATGATTTACTTCATTTAAATCTCAAAATAACACTATGAAGGAGCTCTTATTCTTGCCTCTATTTAAAAGGATGTCATCATCATTATCACCTTCATCATCACCATCATCACCATCATCACCATCACCATCACCATCACCATAATCACCTCATCACCATCACCATCATCACCATCACCATAATTACCAACATCACCATCACCTCATCACCATCACCATCATCATCATCATCATCATCATCACCATCATTACCACCACCATCACCATCATTACCACCACCATCAGCATCACCATCATCATCACCATCATCATCACCATCATCATCACCATCATCATCACCATCATCATCATCATCATCATCATCATCACCATCACCATTATCACCATCACCATTATCACCATCACCATCATCACCATCACCATAATCACCTCATCACCATCACCTCATCACCATCACCATAATCACCTCATCACCATCACCATCATCACCATCATCACCATCACCATCATCATCACCATCATTACCACCACCATCAGCAGCACCATCACCATCGTCAGCACCATCACTATCATCATCACTGCCACTATCATTATCATTGCAATCATCACCACCATCATCACCATCTTTATAGTCACCCTCATCATGATCTCAAGGATATCCTCACGTTAAGCATTTGTCTCTTGGCTCTAAATCTTCCATACTCTGTCATGTGATGCCGGGCTTGGGACTCTGCACATTCCATTTCTGCTTTACCAGCAGCTCTCTGTTATGGTCACCAATGAGGGGCATTAGATGGAGCTTGCCAGATGGAGGAGAGCAGGGACTCATTCCTCCTGGTTTTGCTTCTGTGGTCAGGATCTCTTCTGTAAGTCCATTGGCAAGTCCCCTGGTTCCAGTAGCACGAGTTGGTTCCAGGTTGCAGTTTTGTCCACTATCAGGACCAGGGGCATTGAAGTCTCCCAGAGAGAGCAGCCCCAGCAAGTCCTTCCTTCTCAAAACCATGACCTCCAGCACTGCAGGCAAGGTCCTTCCCAGTCTCTTCTCCCTCCTGCTCTTCTCCTCTCTCCCTGTTCAAGTTTTCTGTCAAGTGTCAGCAATCCCAGCCTCTCGGTTTTCTCAACACTTGGGGTGGTTGTGGCTTCCTGTAGTCATTCCCTCTGAGACACTTCCATGTCCCTTTTCATCTTTTTTTTTTTTTGGTTTTCTAATACATGATTAATCACACTTGACATGAAATTCTTTCTAATGAAATAATTGGAATTCTGACCGAGCTCAGGAAATTGAGCACCGAGAATTAACAAATGGGAGACTGACAGCTGAGCAGGAGTAAGATGCTTACACAACCCGTTTCAATAAAAGGAAGAAAGTCAGAAATGCCCCTGGAGAGGAACAAACAAAAGAAAAGAGCAGTTTGGCAGCATCTGTGAAAATCTATTGCAATGCACCCCCCAGAGAACAGGAACGCATTGTATGATTTTGGCAGGTTTTATTTTGAGCTGGAGTATGACAATTCTTGGAAAAAGGAGGTCAGAGAGACAATCCAATAAATGTCTGTTTCATCATCCTTTAAGACCCAAACCAGTTATGGCTTCCTCCATGTAACCTGCTATGGTAGGTAGTACTCTTGGACGCTCCCCAGTACCCCCCACCCCCCAATCCTTCCTAGTTGGTGTTCTATGAAAGAGAGAAGAAAAGTCAGGATACTTACACTCTTATGGTGTCCCTTGAGGAGGCATAGCAGGGGCCAGGACTTATGACCCAGTTTTTGCCAATGAAATATAAGAGAAGGGCTGGAGTGTACTCTGTAGCAGAGCCTCACAGACACAAAGCTCTGGGTTTGATCCCCAGCACCAAACACACATTTTTAGAAGAAGAAAGTTCTAGAGGAGGCATCTGACTGAGACAAAGTCTTTTCAGGATACAAAATTGTGGCTCTCATTAACCTCCCCCCCCCCATCCCACCATATTTTCTGCCTTGGCTACTTCCTGTCCTTTGATGTGCTTGAGCTGTTTGAAGCTGTGGCTGCCATATTGAATTATAAGGTGACAAGCCCAAAGATGAAGGAATACTGGGAAAAGGACAGCAAGAATCTGTATTAGTCAGCACTTCCCAGAGGAATAGACCAACAGGAGATATCTACCTATCTCTTAATCATAGGAGGTCTTGGTTCATGTGACTATGGAGGATAAGTCCCACCATCTGCTACCTGCAAGCTGGAAAAACCACAAAAGCTGGTGATGTAGTTAGAAGGCCTGAGAGATAAAGGGCCAATGGTGTAGATTCCAGTTCAAGTCTTAAGAACTAAGACTTGGGCAGGAGAATATTAATGTCCTAGTTCAAACAGTGGAACAGAGGGTGGGTGAATCCAACCTTCCTTGTCTTTTGCTCTATTCAGGACCTTAATGAATTGGATGATGCCCATACACATTGGAAAAGGCCATTTGTATTTATCTAATCTCTTCCTGACACACTGTTCAGGCAAACCAAGAAATAATGTCTATTAACATATCTGGGCATCCTCTGGTCCAGTCAAGTTGACACATAAATTAAACATCACAAAACCTATGTTCTCCAGAATTCAGTCAAGATACCCAACCAGCTTAGAAATAGCTAGTTTCAGACTTTTTGCCAAAAAATTAAACCTTTCTATTGTCCCAAGGGCTCATGAGGCTGAGGCAGGAGGATCGTGAGTTCAAAGCCAGCCTCAGCAACTTAGGGAGGCCCTACGCAACTTACCAAGACCTACTAGATATCAAATTATGAAGGTACTCTAATGCATTTCACACAACCTTTTGCAGAATACCTAATACATTGTATGAACGTAATAAGTACATGCACATATCCTATACCTATCTATGTGAGTTATAGCTATATCTCATATTATAGTCACTATTTATAATATGTACTATGAAAAGAACCTTAGTTAAAAGGACCAACTGTGGATTCACATAGAACTGAGTTCACATGTTGTCTCAATCCCCTATGAGCTAGGTGGCCATGGGTAAATCCTGATCATCTCCACAGTTCACTATCTTCCAAGTCCCCATTCTAAAGTGTACCTTTCTGAAACTGCCTGGGCTCACTCCCCTCTAAATTTTGAAGCATTGATTTCCCTCTTCTTAACTCCTCACTCCTTGTTCTAAAATGTATTTAAATTCATGTTTACATACAAGTCGTCATTCTACATGAATTTATGATTTTTTTCTGTATTATTTTTGGTTATGGAATAAATTCAGGTTCAAGGATATTGATAAATAGATGATGAGGGAATCCAGTCACCATGGATTATGAACCTGTGGATACATTTTTTTTTGGGGGGGGGTGAGTACCAGGGATTGAACTCAGGGGCACTCAACCACTGAGCCACATCCCCAGGCCTATTTTGTATTTTATTTAGAGACAGGGTCTCACTGAGTTGCTTAGCGCCTCATTGTTGCTGAGGCTGTTTTGAACTCACAATCCTCCTACCTCAGCCTCCCAAGCCGCTGGGATTTACAGGCGTGCGCCACCATGCCTGGCTGTGGATACATTTTATTTATTCTTATTTTTATTTGTTTTTGACAAGACAAAATATTTTATTTGAAGTTTTGTTTTCTTAGATGGGAAGGAAAGTTAGTCTAAAGTTTTTTTTTTTGTTGTTGTTGATGTTTTATTGTAACAAAATATGTATAATGTGAAAGTTAACATTTTAGCCATTCTTTTAAAAAAATTTTTAAGTTTGTTTTAATTAGTTATACATGGCAGTAGAATGCATAACATTCCATCTCACCCCTGTCAGAATGGCAATCATCAAGAATACAGGCAAAATGGGCTGGGGATGTGGCTCAAGCGGTAGCGCGCTCGCCTGGCATGCGTGCGGCCCGGGTTCGATCCTCAGCACCACATACCAACAAAGATGTTGTGTCCGCCGAGAACTAAAAAATAAATATTAAAAATTCTCTCTCTCTCTCTCTCTCCTCTCTCACTCTCTCTTTAAAAAAAAAAAGAATACAGGCAAAATAAATGTTGGCGAGGATGTGGGGAAAAGGCACACTCATACATTTCTGGTGAGACTGCAAACTAGTGCAGCCACTATGGAAAGCAGTATGGAGATTCCTCGGAAAGCTGGAAATGGAACCACCATTTGTTCCAGCTATCCACTCCTTGGTTTATACCCAAAGGACTTAAAATCAGCATACTACAGTGACATGGCCACATCAGTGTTTATAGCAGCTCAATTCACAATGGCTAGATTATGGAACCAACCTAGGTGTCCCTCAATAGATGAATGGATAAAGAAAATGTGGTATATATATTCAATGGAATATTACTCAGCTTTAAAGAAGAGTGAAATTATGCCACTTGCCCATAAATGGTTGGAGTTGGAGAATATCATGGTAAGTGAAAAAGGCAGTTCTACAAAACCAAAGGCCGAATGTTTTCTCTAATATGTGGATACTAATTCACAATAAGGCCAGGGGCGCTAGGGAAGAATAGCATTACCTTAGATTAGCTAGAGGGAAGTGATGGGAGGGGAAGGGAGGGGAAGTGGGAATAGGAAAGACAGTAGAATGAAACAGGCATTATTACTGTATGTGTATATGTGACTGCATGACCAATATGATTCTGCAACATGTACACTCAGAAGAAAGACCATCTATGTATGATAGTCTTTTTTTAAGTTCAACATAATATAGATCTGCCTTATCAGCCTAATATTTAATAGTATAGATTAATAAGAATTCAATTATTCCATTATTAATGGACATTTATTTTATTTCTACTTTTTGTACATTTTATGAACTCACACTTAATGTGCAAGTTTCCTTCTAACAACATGCAAATTTTGCTAGGGCAGACACTGATTGGTGGAAGAACTTGCAGTTACTCACATTTAGAAAGGAAACAGATTGTACCTCTAAATAAGTTGTCGCTATTAATGGGAGTTGACAATCATTCAACTGCTCTTCCTTTGACTGATCTTAGATTCTAGAGTAGAAGAAGGGAGCTGTCAACTGCTCAGAACAGCTTGTTGCCTGAGATTAGTACTCATTTCATCTTCTATGATCCTGTCCCTCTTTGTGGGTGGTTTGGTAATGAGAGGAAGGAGCATAGGTTTTGCAATCTACCAAACAGTTCTGGCACATTCTGAATTCATTTTTTTCTACCTTGTCTTTCCTTTTCTTTCTTTCTTTCTTTCTTTCTTTCTTTCTTTCTTTCTTTCTTTCTTTCTTTCCTTCTTTCTTTCTTTCTTTCTCTCCTTCCTTCCTTCTCTCTCTCTTTCTTTCTTTCCTTCTTTCTTTCTCTCTCTCTCTCTTTCTTTCTTTCTTTCTTTCTTTCTTTCTTTCTTTCTTTCTTTCTTTCTTTCTTTCTTCTTTCTCTCCTTCCTTCCTTCATCTGTCTTCCTGCCTGCCTCTCCTCCTCCTCCTCCTCCTCCTCTTCCTCCTCCTCCTTCTCTCTCTCTGTTTCTCCATCCCTCCCTCCCTTTCTCCTTTTCTCTTTCCTTTCTTCCTTTCTTAGTGAGGATTGAACCCAGGGGCACTTTACCACTGAGGTACATCCCCAGGCCTTTTTATTTTGAATCAGGATCTTGCTGAGTTACTTAGAGCCTTGCTAATTTGCGGAGGCTGGGCTCAAACTTGGGAGCCTCCTGCCTCAGCCTCTGGGCTCTGGCAGATTCTGGTTGCATGGTCTAGGAAATGGTGCCAGGCTTCTTTGAGCTTTGTTTCCTAGTTTGTAGGATTGGGTGAGAGGACCTCTAGGATGTTAAGGTAACAGAGAAGTGCAAGGCCAGGCTCTGTCTTCCTTCACTCTTTCCTCTCACCCTTCAGTCCTGGGAGGTCTTGGGAAATTTACTTTTTTTTACTTTCAAAGTCAGGTCAGGTAAATTGGTTTAAAATAAAGATGGGCGTTGATCTTCTATGTAGAATTTTGTTCTCCTGGATGGTTTTGCTTCTGGTGGGCAGATATACCCCATTCATATTTAAATCAGGACAACATTCTGATTACTCTCTAACCAATTTTTTTTTTTTTAACCAGGGATTGAACCCAGGGGTGCTTAACCACTGAGCTACATCACCAGCCTTTTATTTTTTATTTTGAGACAGGGTCTTGCTAAGTTGCTTAGGGCCTCCCTAACTTGCTGAGGCTGGCTTTGAACTTGTGATTCTCCTACCTCAGCCTCCTGAGCCACCTAGATGACAGGATGTACCTCCGTGCCCCACCCTACCCATTATTAAGTCCCCAGTCGATTTCTGTTGAAGAGATGAGTTGATTCTACTTCACATAAGTTCCAGAATAAGACTGTTTCGGGGACTGGAGGTTTCTGAAACAAAACAAAACAAAACAAACAAACAAACAAACAAAAAGAAAAATAAAGAAAAAGAGACCAATCTCTACTTGCCACTTTGACAATATGATAATTGAAGTGTTATCACTTCAACCCATGCAGGCAAATTTCTCACCACAACCAAAGAAATCCTAAAAAAAAAAGGGGGGGGGGTGCATGCCTGTAATCCCAGTGGCTTGGGAGGCTGAAGCAGGAGGATCACGAGTTCAAAGCCAGCCTCAGCAATTCAGCGAGGCCCTAAGCAACTCAGGGAGACCCTGTCTCTAAATAAAAAATAAAAAGGGCTGGGGATGTGGCTCAGTGGTTAAGTGCCCCTGGTTCAATCCCTAGTACCAGGAAAAACAAAACTGGGTGCTGTTCAAAAGAACCCTATGCTATGCTGGGGTTGGGAGCATGGTGGTGGGAGGGATGTTGTGATATCACAAGGGATTCGTTTAGATCCAGGAATCAAACTCATTGAAGGGTCTGCTGAAGAACAGCAGGCAGAGTCCTTTAGAAATGCAGCTAGAATAGAAAATCTCCGTCATGGGCCACACCAAGATTAAGTGAAAGGGGTCTGGTTCAAAGCATGGCCTCACAGTTCCTGCGGCACTGTGAACAGGGCCAGGAAAGCTTTGCACTGAAGCACAAGAAATGCACAGATTCTTCATGGAAAAAGCCCACGGTGTGGCAGGGAGACCAGTAGAGTAGAGGCAGAGGAGGAAGGGGCAGGAGGAGGGGAGAAAAAGGGGTAAAAGAACTGGCGAATGAAGTTGACCAATTGTACTAGATGCATGTATGAATATACCACAATGCAGTCCAACTTGATACATCACTAGAATGCATCCATTAAAAATATATATGAATAAACAGAAGGAAGACCAATAGAGTAAAGGAAGGGAATTAGCGGGGAGGGAGGCTGGAGGGAAAGAGTCAAATTGGGGTTTAAAATAGAGAAAACTACGTTATATGCATTTGTACTTATGTCAAAATAAACCTTACTACCATGTACAACTATAATGCTCTGAAAAAAGAAAAGAAAAGAAACAAAGAAAACAATAACATCTCTAATGAAGATTGGGTGGATAGAGGTTAAAAATATAGCACATTGGTCAAGCGCCGTGGCACATGCCTGTAATCCCAGCGGCTCAGGAGGCTGAGGCAGGAGGATTGCAAGTTCAGAGCCAGCCTCACCAATGGTGAGGTGCTAAGCAACTCAGTGAGACCCTGTCTCTACATAAAATGCAAAATAGGACTGGGGATGTGGTTCAGTGCTTGAGTGCCCCTGAGTTCAATCTCCCATACCAAAAAAAAATTTAAAAAACGTATTATGAAAAACTCTTTGTTGTCATTTAAGTAACCATCATATTAAAAATTGTTGCTTCCTCCAAAAGGAAACTTTTTAGCATAGATAAAATAAAAACAAGAGTAGGAATACTTTTCTTAAAAATAAAACAAAATTTAATCTCCTGCATTGCAAAAACAAGGGATAGGAATTGAGTTTGCAGATTCAGAGGCAATTAAATTTAATTAAACATATATTTTATTAGGTATTATGTCTACCAGTAAATATGTATAATTTATGACATGTAATATACAGAATATGAAGTAGCATATCATAAATATAATATATAGGATATGGAATATAAATCTAACAAAATATAAGAAATAATATCATTTAGTATTGTTATACTAAAAAGAGCTAATGTTTATGAGGTGTTTTCTATGCACCAATCTCTGTTTAAAGCATCAGCACAGACATGTGGTCTTCTGCGTACATGAGGGACCTGTACTGCTCAAGGTCATGCAGTTAGTAAGGAGAGATGCTGTAATTTTAACCAAGGTGTTGTGACTACAGAATCCACAGTCTTAACTGTCCCAGTATATAAAGTTCTGTGCTGGGCATTATGACGCGGGCTGGGAATGAAACGCAACCATCCTGAGAGATGTTACATCTAGCAAAAGAGGTACACATAGCCAGGAACCACTCCAACACCAGGCAGAAGAGATCATGTACCAAGAAGAAACTCTGATGGCATGCAACAGAAGTTGGTTGAAACAGCAAAGGAAATTATGATAAAGACGTTGATATTGTCAAAGAATCACTGGCAACACTTAAAACTCATATTAGAAAATGATCAGAGAGAAAGAGAGATCAGTCTGAAAGTAAGATCTTCCTTTAACCAATAATAACTACATTTAATATTTTAAAAAGTATTTTGGGAAACACCAGGGATTGAACCCAGGGGTGCTTAACCACTTAGCCACATTCCCAGCCCTATTTTGTATTTTATTTAGAGACAGGGTCTCACTGAGTTGCTTAGGGCCTCGTTTTTGCTGAGGCTGGCTTTGAACTTTGGATCCTCCTGCCTCAGCCTCCTGAGTCACAGGGATTACAGGTGTGCACCACTGCACCTGTCTAACATTTAATGAGGAAAGGGAAAAAAAGATGAAAAAAATGTTCTTATTTATTAAACACACAGCATCAAGGGTTCGCTTACAGATTTTAAAGTTTCTTAGCTGGTATGACTGAGAATGAAAAGCACTAAGAATAAAAAAGTACCTGGTTGATATTCACTTGAGGGTATTAAGAGTTGGTACTTGTGATGTCTTTCAAGGAGAATGATCTGAATTTTGGACCCAGGCAAAAGAAAAGGGTGGTGAGAGGGATCATTATAGTTCCCAACAAAATTTAAGTCCCAATTAAAATTTAAATCCAATCCCCCTGGCCTTCTTAAAAGTATAACAAATACCTCTGTGTTAATTAGCTTTGTGTCACTTTTACAAAATACTTGGGATAATTGTTTATTTGGGTTCATGGTTTTTAGAGGTCCCAGTCCATGACTGGGCAGACACATTGCTTTTAGGTCTCTGGAGGCAGTGCCAGTGGCCAGAGGTAGGGAGCCTGGAGTGGACCAAATGCTCACCTCACGGCGCCACCTCCTGAAGTTTCCATCACCTCCTGGGAGTGCCACCCTGGGAACCGTGCTTTTATCCCATGGATCTTTGGGGGCCATTTGATGTCCAAACCGTCGCGATCTCACCGTCAGGATGATGGTGAGTTCTAGAACAAATTTTTTTGGGAAATTTTCATTTTCAGAGATTTTCACAGCTCTGGGTGTGATGCTCACTTTAGAATCAACCAGGGGAGAATGACAGGAGGTGACAGTGGGTAAATGACTCTTCCTGACTCCGAGTTCAGACACCCTGGGCATCATGTGTCTTTCAGGGCCCCGCCAGCAGCACCTTTCTGTTCTTTCAAGGAGCAGAGAGATTAAATGAACTTCTCCTTCCTTGACTACAGAGGGCTTATTGGCTCTAGGGTTTGGATGTCACTCTCAAATCCCTACCTGCAGCCTCTCAGAACATATCTAAAAATAATCACCCCGGCTGCAAGTCCAGCTTTCGAGCTCAGGAAATATTTGTTGATTTATGAACTGACAGAGCCCATCCCTCACTCTAGGCTATTCCTCTCCAGCTCACCCCACCTCCCATGCAGGGCTTGGGACCCTGATTTCCAATGAGACTGCAACAACACAGCCTCCTAACCTTAGCAGCCTGGCAGCTGGCCTTGGCTCTGACCTCTGATCCCATCCAGTGAGGCTCATGCCAGCTGGACTGACCTGTGTGTTGTTCACCTGAGTGCGAAGACACAGCCTGAACTTCTTTGAGTGAAATTCCATTCCGGACAAACACCTGGATTCACCCCCCCACTGATTGGGCCTGTGCAGACATTTGTCTATCTTCTGAGAATGATTCTTCAAGTGCTGGGAAATGTCAAGGTCTAGGTAGCTCCAAATCCAAATGAAAAATGGAATCTGGTTTATGGGCTGTGAACTGAAAAAATCTTACCACTTCGCAGACCTATGGGCCTCTCGTCAAAAGGCTCTTTCTTTTCTTTTTTCTCTTCTGTTTAACATCAGATTGCTTCTAAGTTTCCAAGACAGTGGTATAACCTATGCAATTAGAAGAACTTCTTCCTCCTAATAGGAGGGGGGAAAAAACTCCCTGCTTCCCAGTAGTATGTGAGGAGATGACTCTCCCACAGAAAAATAATAGTTGACTATATTTTGCTGGCTTAAGAAAGAGCAGAGGCCGGGCACGGTGGTGCACGCCTGTCATCCCAACGGCTCGGGAGGCTGAGGCAGGAGGATCTCGAGTTCAAAGCCAGCCTCAGCAATTTAGCGAGGCCCTAAGCAACTCAGTGAGACCCTGTCTCTAAATAAAATACAAAATAGGGCTGGGGATGGGGCTCAGTGCCCTGTGCTCAATCTCTGGTACTCCACCCCCCTCAAAAAGAAGGTGACACTTAGGAGAGGCTATGGGGGGACAGGATTTAAGAAAGGAGAGTAAGGGAATAGTATGAGTGAGAGCCAGAATCCACATGATTTTGTTTGGCTGCAGTAAAAAATGCTTTTAGAAGGTAGAGCAACATCAGGGTGTAAAAGTAGGCTAAGGACTTCAAAGGCCAGGTGATGGACGATTAGAATCAAAATAGCACATTCTTGTAGTGTATCTTGATTTAACTTTTTATGGTACTTGGGATGGAACCCAGGGCCTCACATGCGCTATACAAATGCTCTGCCACTGAGCCACATCTCTGACCCTTTTTATTTTATTTTGAGACAGGGTCTCTCTAAGTTGCCCAGACTGGCCTTGAATTTGGGATCTTCCTGCCTCCCAAGTAGCTAGATTAGGTGTGTGCCATTGAGCTCAACTTCTCATAATGTATCTTTTTTTTGTTTGTTTGTTTTCTTTTGTTTTTGTACTAGGAATTGAACCCAGCATATTTAACCACTGAACCACATTCCCAGCCCTTTTTATTTTGAGAGACAGGGTCTCACTAAGTTGCTTAGGGCCTTGCTAAATTGCTGAGGTTGGCCTCTCACTTGGGATCCTCCTGCCTCAGCCTCCTGAGTTGCTGAGAGTTGCATGCGCCAGCACGTCTGGCCTCATCATGTATTAGTGTAGTATGTTGCATATTTCAGAATCCCCACTTCCTCTTTGTCTACGTGGATAGCACGTAGACATTATATCTGGGCAAAGTGAGTCAAAGAAGCTAACTGGTTCTCTCAAAGTAACAGAAAAATCAGAGAAAGGTGAGATTGGCATACAGATCATCTAAATTAGAGGCTGTACACAGCCTATAAAGGGCCAGGTCTCTTGAGTTTTCGTCTTTGTGGGTCTTATGATCTGTGGCATTCCCTGAGCATTGCAGGGGAGAGCAGCCCTGAACATTCCAATAAAACTTTATTTACAGGCTGGGGATGTGGCTCAAGCGGTAGCGCGCTTGCCTGGCATGCGTGCGGCCCGGGTTCTATCTTCAGCACCACATACAAACAAAGATGTTGTGTCTGCCGAAAGCTAAAAAAAAAAAAAAAAAAATATTTAAAAATTCTCTCTCTCTCTCTCTCACACACACTCTCTCTTTAAAAAAAAAAAAAAAAAACTTTATTTACAAAAATGGGCAACAGGCCATTGCTGATGGCTGGCCTCAATTTTTTCATTGCTTTGGGAACTTGTCAGCTTTGTTCCCAATTGCTCTGTGCCTAGAATAGGACCTGAAATTTAACAAGGTCAAATACATGTGTGTTGATTGAGTCTCGTCACATTCCCTGTGGCTTCATATGTCTATCAACAGCCTGATTTTAATACATTTGACCTGGAAGTCATTTTTTTCTACTGCTTCCCTCCTCTATCCAAGTTCAATTACATCAAGTTTTGTTGATTTTACTTTCAAAGTATGCTCCACTTCTGTTATGGTGTGGATGTGAGGTGTCCCCCAAAAGCTCAAGTGTGAGACAAAGCAGAAAGGTTTAGAGTAGAAATGGTTGTGTTTTAGCCTTAACCTAATCAGTGAACGGACCCCCCTGATGGGATTAACTGGGTGGTGGCTGGAGGCAGGTGGGTGTGGCTGGAGGAGGGGGCATTGGGAGCGTGGCTTTGGGGTCTCTATTTGTCTCTGGAGAGTGGAGTCTCTCTCTGCTTCCTGATCACCCTGTGAGCTGCTTCCCTCTGCCATGCTCTCTAGCCATTATATTCTTCTGCCTCATCTTGAGCCCCAAGGAATGGAGCCTGCTTTCTAAGGTCTGGGACCTCTGCAACCATGAGCCGCCAAATAAAATTTTCCTCCCCTAAAATTGTTCTGGACGGGTCTCTTAGTCAAAGCAGCAAAAAGCTGACTACTAATTCATATGACTATCACCATGATTTCTTGCTTGAACTATTTCATCAGAGACTCAGTCTCCACAACTACCTGTTCCTGTCAGCATCTACTCCAGCTTCAACACAGAAGCCTAATCTGAATAGCAGCACCCCTCAGTAAAATTCCACCTTATTTTGAATAAAAGCCAAACTATTAGACTGAAGCATCCACTCACGAGGCAGAGAGTTCCTGACAAATCTCTGGTCTCATCTGTGACATCCTGTATACACAATTGCTCCAATCCCTATGTTCTTATTCTAGATGATACGGGCCTCGTACCTGCCACAGGATCTTTGCACAGTTTTCCCTCTTCTGTATTCCCCTTCCTCCATTTGACTAGATGATTTTCTTATAATGTTCAAGCCTCCCTATAGTGCTTTCTGCCTCCCTACCCTGGGTGGGCCTCCTTTCTCCCTAGAATCTCACAATCATCTCACTCACTACCCTTGTGTTCAAGCCTCCGATTCACTGTTTGATGCCTGTCTTCTTTGGTCACTAGTGCCATGTCATTTATGTGGTAAGTACTAAGTACTCACTGAATGAATGTAGAGCATCAGAAGTTTAGTTTTGGGAAGAACTTTAGAAGTCCTCTAATTGAATCTTCTGCTCTATGCAACATTCCTCTCCCTTGCCTATACCAACTAAAGTGGTCCTATTTTACTTGCTATGTTCTGATGAGCACCACTGCAGGGGAAAAAAAAAAAAAAAGAAATCCTAGCAATGCAGGCAGAAAAGGGAAGGAATTGGGATTATATTCTCCACAATTCTGGCACCGCAAGCTGTATCATCTTGTGTTCTCCCAGACCAAAGATTAGTTCTGCTTTTCACTCTGTTTTATTGCTGAAGGTGTTGGAAATTAGTCTTCTTGAGGGCATGATAGAAATTGACCTTGAGTGGAGAGCGACCTCTTCTCCTGAGACATCATTAAGTGTCAAGATTCTGTGGGTGAAAGAGCTGTTACCTCTGCTTTGCAGGAAGTGACATGCACGGCTGCCTCTTACATCTATGTCAAGCCTGGATATATATATATATTTTTTTTGTACCCGGGATTGAACTCAGGGGCACTCGACCACTGAGCCCCATCCTCAGATCTATTTTGAATTTTATTTAGAGACAGGGACTCACTTGAGTTGCTTAGGGCCTCACTTTGAACTCGTGATCTTCCTGCCTCAGCCTTCGGAGCTGCTGGGATTACAGGCATGGGCCACCGTGCCCAGCTCAAGCCTGTATTTTGAGTGGGTGATTTGTGGACTAGACTCTTGCTGCTTCCTTTTTATTCCATTATAGATAAAAAAATTAACCCTAGAATTTAAAATTTAGATATTAATATTATTCTCAATGAGCTACAGGGCCAAGGGAGGGACCCTTTATTCTCTTTCTGTGATTGTTCTTCCTATCCACAGGCAAGTGCCAGCTTCTGCAATGCTCACTTGGGGATCTTGCAGCCCTGGTTGAGGTGCTGAGAAGTCAAGACAAGCTCTGGGAGTGTGAGAGAAACTTGTTGATAAGTAGTAAGTGCAGTTGTTTTGAACTAGACCATTCCCCCCACTGGAGCGGTATTAACTCCAGTCAAGCACACTAGCGCCACCTATTGGACAAATACATGTTTTTAAAAGTAAAAACCACAGTTAACAGAAAAATACCTCGTTAGATGGCAATTTCCCCTGCCAAAGAAAAACAGAGTTAAGCCAGCTCACTGAAGGAAACTTAGGTGATCTGTAGGTATTCTTCCTTCAACTTAAAAGCAAAGAAAATATTAAGTAATACTGAAACACTAGACCGACGAATATCATAGAAAGGGCCTTCCTACATAAGGCCGTGTGACCACCCCTGAAGGGGTGGGTATAAGCACAGAGGGTCTTGATGGTGGACAAGGCGACTTTCTCCTGGAGCTCTGCTATAGAAGGATCAATAATCTGGAGAAGAATCAGGAAAGTACGAGGAGACTTCATTTATCCTTCTTTTCTTCCTTCTTTCTTCCCTCCCATCCTTCCTTCCTCCCCCGTCTCCTCCTCCTCCTCCTGGGATTAAACCCAGAGGCACTTAACCACTGAACCACAACCCCAGCCCTTTTTTTTTTCGGATTCTATTTAGAGACAGGGTCTCACTAAGTTGCTTAGGGCCTCTCTAAGTTGCCGAGGTGGGCTTTGAACTCGTGATCCTCCTGCCTCAGCATCCCCAGCTGCTGGGATGACAGGTGCGTGCCACCATTTATCTTTTTATAGAGGAAGAAAAGCTTCCTCTTAACTAATTGAGAACATAAAGTTTGATTATAAAGTATAAAAGTGTGTGTTTGTTTGTGCTGTGGATGGAACCCAAGGCCCCACATATGCTAGGCAAGATCTCTACGACTGAGCCACACCCCTACCCTTTAAAAAATATTTTGGGATGAGATCTTCCTAAGTTGCTGAGGCTGGCTGTGAACTTATGATTTTTCCTGTCTCAGCCTCCCAAGCAGCTGGGATTACAGGCATGCGCCACCCCACCCAGGCCACTGATATGCATTTAATGAAGTACTATGAAATCTGTACAGGCATTGTGTGTGTGTGTGTGTGTGTGTGTGTGTATGTGTGTGTGTGTTACAAAGAATGTAACCAACTAATAAGGCAATATGTATGTGTATATATATGATATGTATAAATGGGAGGAGGAGTGGAGGAGGGAGAGAAAGGGAAGACCATAACTAATAATGCTGGCAAACAGCATAAGCATTTTCCTGAAAGGAGTAAAAAATCAAAACAAAACCAGAAAAAAAAAACCTATCATAGAAGTTACATTTAGGGAAAGGGAAGCAGAGAGGGAAGGTTTTACTTTCCAGTTCATGTTTCTGTACCTTTAAATTATCTGGTCACATAAATAATTTTATTTAAGTGAAGACCAAAATCAGCAAGCTAAAATTAATCCGTGCTCTAAGAAGTTCAGAAAACTGCTCTTGGAGGTGGGGGGGCCAAGGATCTCTGGGGAGGTGCTGGGGACATTTTCCTTTGATGGAGGAACTAGTACCAGCAGTGAAGGTACAAATTCTTCATGCTATGCACTTCTGATCTGCAGACTGGAGTAAAGTTTAAAAAAATGATGCAAAGATGACTTTTTGGGAGATTAGGATTATACACCATTTGTGGGACACTTGACCACTGAGCCCCATCCCCAGCCTTATTTTGTATTTTATTTAGAGGCAGGGTCTCACTGAGTTGCTTAGGGTCTTGTTAAATTTCGGAGGCTGGCTTTGAACTGCGATCCTCCCGCCTCAGCCTCCCAAGCCCCTGGGATTACAGGCGTGTGCCACTGTACCCAGCAAAACCTAGTTTTGATGATTTTTTTCCATATGTATGTTTAAAAGATATAGGTTTACACATCGTCCTAGTCGACAGAGGTTGCCTTTACAAGAACAGGAGATGCTCCCCCAGGGGAGCCTGGGGTGTAGCCTCACAGGGGCTCAGAGGAGCAAGGTACCACGCTCGGGAACCATCCATAACCAACGTAAAAGCCTCCCTGTCCATTAAAGGGAGCCTGACCAGCAGCCCCAGCCCCAACATCCCCCTCTGAATCAGACAAGCCCTTTCTCCCTTCCCTGCCAAGGGACCTCAATGGCTCCCTGTCTGCAGGAATCCACCTGTTCAGATGACCTGTTTACCAGCGAACATCTGATGGGCTGGCAGATACCATGGCAGATAAGTTTTCAAATGACCGTGCCTGCCGTGTCCTTTATTTGGAAGAGCCACAGTATACCCTCGCAGCTGGTGAACAAGTGCACTGAATTTCCTATGCACTTCTGATAAGGCTGGGGGAGGACGAAGACCCAGGTAGGGTTTCAAGGCAATCTTGGGCTTGACTAACATCTCCATACCTCCAGTGTTTTTTCTTTTTCTTTTTCTTTTCTTTTCTTTCTTTTTTTTTTTTTTTTTTTTTTTTTGGTTTCATGGGATTCATAATTATACTAAGTGCACAGGCCAGAGCTTTAATCTTGTTCGCTCAGATGGCATATAAAGTTTGTGTGAAAGCTGCAAAGTTTTTTTTTTGTTTGTTTTTCTCTTAAAGAAAGGAATATTAGTAGCTAAACTCTCTGCTTTTGTGATTTTCACTATGTTATCCTTTTTTTTTAAACCAGCCGAGTTAAATTCTCACATGTGTTTTTTTTAATGGCAGTGGGCAGTCCACATTATGTTTACAGATTTGCACATTAAAACCTGAGATAGAAAAGAAAGGAGAAATCTAGAATTAAAAAATTAAAAAAAATAGGGCTGAGGTTGTGGCTCAGTGGTAGAGCGCTTGCCTAGTATGCACGAGGCACTGGGTTCAATCCTCAGCACCACATAAATATAAAATAAAAATATCGTGTCCATCTAAAAGTTAAGAATAAATATAAGAAAAAAGAAGAAGAATGATTAGGTTTCTGGCATGAATTCCTAATTTTCACTAGAAAACTACATGGAAAATGGACTTTATTTCAACAACAAATAATGAGTAACAGAGCCTGGCGTGGTGGCGCATGTCTGTAATCCTGGGGGCTTGAGAGGCTGAGTCAGGAGGATCACGAGTTCAAAGCCAGCCTAAGAAACTTAAGGAGGCACTAAGCAACTCAGGGAGAACCAAATACAAAATAGGCCTGGGGATGTGGCTCAGTGGTTGAGTGTCCCTGAGTTCAATCCCCAGTCCCCTTCTCCTCCTAAAGGAGTAACAGTAGTGACTGTAAGGATAGCAATTATAGAAGCTGCCATTTATTGAATACCTACAAGGTCCCATGTGTTGAAGTTCTGCTTTAGAATGTGTTAATTGATTTCCACCCCATGTCACTCATGTGACATGGTATGACATGTAAGAGTCTTATATAAGAGTCAAGTCCTGAGACATTTGACAACTGCCCAGCATCACGCAGCCTAAGTGTGATGTACACTCAGGTCATATGTAAGGAGGTTGGATGTGACCTCAGAGTTTTTGACTGACACCTGCTTTCTTTCTCCATATGTTATTCTGATGTATTGCTGTGGGCCTTGCCACTCTCAAAAGATTTGCAGCTGAACGATTTAAGGGTAACAGTTGGCTTCTGAAGCACGTACTTGTGGGAAACACAGGAATTCTTCACTTCACTGCCAACCCTTGGAAGTTCACAGATTAGGAGACAAAATTTTTACTTCTAATTCAAGGAGTCCAGGTAGATCTTTGTGACACAAAAGCTATTCCAGATTCTCCTGGCCCCTAAGCAACTTAGCAAGCCCTTGTCTCTAAATAAAATATAAAAAGGGCTGGGGATATGGCTCAGTGGTTAAGCACCCTGGGTTCAATCCCCAGTACTTTTTTAAAAAAAGAGAGAGTCTGAAGAATGGGTTCTAAGAATCTGGAGATCTTTGTGGTGATGATATGAATAATGGGATATTAATCTACTGGCACAGACTGGAAGAGTCAGCTCAAGCCATGCTAGAAATGTTCAGGAAACCATGTGATGAAGTTCTAGGGGAACTTGGGGGTGGTGGTAGGAACCTACCTTATTTGTTTCTGGAGATTGAACTCAGGGACACTCTACCACTAAGCTACATTGGCAGTCCTTTTTTTCCCTCCTATTTTTAGAATTCTTTTTAGTTATGATACAAGCCATTTTGATTTTTTTTTTTTTTTATCTTGAGGCAGGGTCTCACTGAATTGCTTAGGGCCTTGCTAAGTTGCTGAGCCTGGCCTCAAACTTGTGATCCTCCTGCCTCAGCCTCCTGAGTTACCGGCATGCACCATTGTACCTGACCCTTCTTTGCTTCTTAACGATCCAATCTACAAGCCCGCAACCCCTGACCAAACTATCTGTCTTCACCAAGAGAATAAATTGATACCTATGTAAGAGACAGATATTCTGAAGTATAACAAGAGTGTATTAATCTAGAAATAGTATATTTTTAGACTTGTGGTCATATCTGATAAAGGCTGACTATGTACAAGGCAGCAAATGGAAAGGTGAAATGAGAAAACAAATATTCACTCCACTTAACCATTTAGGCAATGGGACTTGTGTATGTACATATTCACAGTTTAGTCTTTGCATGACTTGGTTTCCAACCCTGTGGCAGTGTGGACTTTGAGGTCAAGTGGTCATTTGGTTCCAGAAGTGGCCCTAGGAGTATGGTTGCCCACAGAAAATGACAGTTTTAGGCCGAAGATTTCCCAAATGCAAGAGGTCACATGAGGCAGACTTTACAAAGTTTACATAACAAAGAGCAATTCTGTTGAGCAAAATGCTTAATTCCCGTTAGCACACATCAAACAGAACTGTTACAAAACATTATTGTCTGGGTCCACATTGCAGAGTAAGGGTTTTTCACGAGTTTCATTTCCAATAACTCTTTTGATAAAGCCAGTTTTTTTTTTTTTTTTCCTGGTGGGGTGGTGGTGGTAAGCTGACATTAATTTCCAGAAGAATCTATGAATGGGAACTGAGTAGGCTGCCGCCTTAAGCGTGAGATATGTTGCACTGATGTTGTGGCAGGAAAAAGACAACAGCCCTTTTAAGGAATGGGGGGCCTTCCAGGGATCCAGGGCGGATGACAGATGCCCGGAGAGCACAAAGGGCTGATTGTCCTCTTCAGAGACAATGGGGTATTGAGAAGGCTCCCAGCATCAAAATTCTACCTTAGTCCTTCAAGACATTTTTAAGTTTTATGTCTCACTGCTGATGGTAAGCAGGGGAAAAAGCCTGTTGTATAAACTTTTCTGGTGAAGGAGACAGCCTGATTTTGAAGATATACTTTGCCTGCAAGCATAGTGATTCTCAAAAGGTCTTGCCATTTTATGAGCCCATTTTCTGCTTTCTTTAGAAAGTAGCTGCGGGAATATGAATAAAGCACTGAGCCCCCTCATCGGAAGGTCAGGAGCTGAATGTCACTTCTGCCCCCTTATCTGGGTGACCTTCATTCTGACGCCTACAATTTCCTCATTGGTAAAGAAGAATCGTGGTCTCCAAGCCTATTTTTCAGGGTTGCTAAGAAAATAATAATCTACGCAAAGGTGGTTTATTGCAAAGAGTTTTAAAAAATACAAATGGTCATTATCATTAACAATCTCCCTCGGAAGATTTGGAGGAGGAGGGATTCCATAGGCAAATCTGGACTTTTTGCCTCTGACTAATCGTCTTCTTAGGCTGCTGAATCTCTTCAGTTTTCTGGTCATTTAAATAAACAAGCAGTTCCTGAATGATTGCAATAATAGGAATAATACTGAATCTTTTGGTAGAGGGGACCTGTCATCTCCACGATCTCTTGATTCTGAAATTATTCTAATTTTCCCCCCCAAAGATAGTACATTCCATACTAACATGCTTTCTTTCTTTTTCCATTTTTTTTTTTGCCAATTTAGTAAAAATGAATTGTCAAGAGTACTGTAACTTTCGACACAAAAATGATCTGCACTGGCTTGAGCAATAAGGACCCAAGAACCCAAGTTGCAAAAATAAAATTCTAAAACTAGAAGAATGACACATGAACATTTAAACACTGCCGTTTTCTTTAGAAGCCAGAATACATAGGGACATTTACATGACAAACTGCATTAAATTTGGGTGCATATGTGTTAATTTCATTCACTTACACAGTTTTCAGGGGGTGGAAACAACATTAATTTATGAATTCTTCATGGATTTTTTTTTCTTTCTTTGCTTTCTTTGGCCAGTGGACTATAAGAATCAAGTGGAAATATTACCCCAGACCCCAAACTTATTTTGGACAGAAATGTGTCATCTATATGTGGACAATAAGTGGGAAAACAGAGTTTTCTGTTTAGAATTTCTAGACTGGATGATAACAGGTGCCTGGGAGAGGTCAAGCAAATTGTTCAATGCCCTTGCTGTACTGGAAATAATCTTGGAAGTCACCTTGGCCAGTATTAGGAAGGGAGATTGCATCGAAGGCCCTGAAGACAGAGAGATCCTTCCCCTTCTAACAAGGTTTGCCATCATTTGAGACAGGCTCTCCTAGGAGGTTACACAGTGCACGCTGAGAGGTGACTTTGGGATGAGAGGTCTGGTGAGATTGTAAAAGGTGGTAGAAGTTTGGCCCAGCAAGCATCCAGCCTGGGCAGTGGCTGAGCTTGGGGATGGGGGAAGTTTTGCTGTGAACCATCAGCTGTAGGACAGGTCACCTAACATCCACCTCCTCTTTTCTGGTGGGATTTTTGGAGGTGCTATCAGCTGTACCCTGGTGACTCTCAGGCAGGAAGTGGAGGTGCTTGAGGACACATAGCCTGGGGATGGATACTGGTACCTCCCAAGCTGAGGAAGTAGGTGGGGACATGTTTGTTACACATGGCCTTCTCTAATGTTGTTGTTGTTGTTGTTTTGACAACTCTCATGGTAGCTAAATTTCAATTCTCTTGTCTTTGAAATTCTAACCTAAGCTTCTCCCACCTCGAGGGTGTCTTGCCCTGGTCACATCTCTTGTTTAGGGTGAGTGCAGATGCAGTGACGCACAGCCTAAATGACCAAGGCATGTCTGTGTCAGGTGTCGTGTCTGCCGCACAGCCTGACAGGGTTGGGATTTAGTCATTTACTTATTTATTTATTTTTGGTACCAGGGATTGGGATTAAACACAAGGGCACTAAAACACTGAGACACATTCCCACATCCCCTTATTTTTTTTTTGTTCTTTTTAGATATATGTGACAATAAAGTGTATTTTGACCTGTTATACATACATGGAGTCTAACTTCCATTGTTGTGGTTGGACATGATGTGGAGTTTCCCTGATAGCGTGTTCACATAGGAACATGGGAAAGTTCTGTCCCATTCACTCCGCTGTCTTTCCTATTCCCATACCCCCCCCTTCCCCTCATTCCCCGTTGTCTAATCCAATGAACTTCTCTCCAATGAACGCCCCTTATTGTGAGTTAGCATCCACATATCAGAGAGAAATATTTGGACTGTAGTTTTCTGGGATTGGCTTATTTCACTTAGCATCTAGTCTCCAGTTCCATCCATTTACAGGCAAATGCCATAATTTCTTCTCTATGGCCGAGTAATATTCACATTTTCTTTATTCATCTATTGAAGGGCATCTAGATTGGTTCCATAGCTTAGCTATGTGAATGAGCTGCTATAAACATGGACGTGGCTGTGTCACTGCAGTATGCTGAGTTTATATTTTATTTAGAGACAGGGTCTTGCTAAGTTGCTTAGGGCCTCGCTAAGTTGCGGAGGCTGATTTTGAACTAGCAATCCTCCTCCTTTAGCCTCCCAAGCCACTGGCATTATAGGCATGCACCACAGTGCCCAGCCCGACATGTGTTTTTGTGAAACCAAACCTTTAAACTTCCCAAACTTCTGTGTTTCTTTTAATATAGTATTTACTAATGTGTTTTAAATGTTTTTTTTTTTGGTGTAGCTTAAAATATTCAGGTTTATAGCCATGCAGAGGGCAGAGTTTTATGTTTGTTTAACAGCAGAACCCGCTTCCTTTAAAAAATGGAATCAATTATTAAACATTACGCTTAGGACTCAATTCCTCCAAGTTCTCAGTCTGCTTGCCCGTAAGCTATGCCTTCCAGTATCCATAAAAGCTGTTCTAAGCCGCATGGAGACCCACACAGATGAAAGATAAAGCACGAGCTTTGTCTATGACCTTGGTTGCAGCATGGTTTGATGTAACGATATGGTTCTACCTCGACTGACATTTGTTTGACCATTGCCACAGGTGCTTTTCAATCAGAAAAAAAAGTCATTTACATGGGGTAAATATCCCAGGAGTTAAAGTCAACACATCGGAAACTCAGCCTAAAACTAGTTCTCTTTAGAAAAATCAAATGGCACTGGTGGCATGTGACAAACATGTAGCATCAGGTCTGCTAGATGTATTATATATTTATTTAAACGAAGCCAAAACTATCAGTAAGCACCTACTATGTGTAGGGCAACTCTCAGAGCCTTGGTAAACTTTGATTTTTTAAAAAAATTCTATACATGGCAATTTTCACAAGTTCCAATCAGTATTTGTTTTCCATTCATTAAACACTGAAGGTTTTTTTTTTTATATGCCATGTAATCATATCCCAGTGTTTGCCCTCTTGTAGATTTGACAAAACATTTCAGACATGCAGTATCAGAGAAGGAGGACTATACAAACGTCTCCCTCTGATAATAGGACTTGGTGGCGACTTTAGTGGCTCCAAGTCCTGGGAAAGTTTCCACTGCCTCCCCTGGTACCCCCCTCCCCACAGGACTGCGGGAACATGGAGTAGCGCCAAAGACCAAGGTGACTATCCTTGCCCTTCTGGACAAAACCTTGGGCCAGGGACCTGGAGGCAGCGGTTTTATGACCTGTTTCTTTCCACTATCCTCTGATCCATTCCCTTAAAAAAAAAGTTTGTTCTTTTTAGACATGCATGACAGCAGAGTGTATTTTGACATATTCTACATACATGGAGTGTAACTTATCCTAATCAGAATCCCATGCTTGTGGTTGGACATGATGTGGAGTCTCCCTGGTCGTGTGTTCACATAGGAACACAGGAAAGTTCTGTCCCATTCACTCCACTGTCTTTCCCATTCCCATCCCCCTCCCTTCCCTTCATGCCCCTTTGTCTCATCCAAAATATTTCTATTCTTCCTCCCCCCTCCCTTATTGTGTGTTAGCACCTGCATATCTGCCTTTGGTTTTCTGAGATTGGCTTATTACATCACTTAGCATGATAGTCTCCATCCATTTAGTGGCCAATGTAATCATTTAAATCTTCTTTATGGGTGAGTAAATATTCCATTGTGTATAGAGACCACATTTATCCATTCATCTATTGAAAGGCACCTAGTTGGTTCCATAGCTTTTCCATTGTGAATTGAGCTGCCATGAACATTGATGTGGCTGTGTCACTGTAGTGTGCTGATTTTAAGTCCTTTGGGTACATACTGAGGAGTGGGATAACTGGGTCAAATGGTGGTTCCATTCCAAGTTTTCTGAGGAATCTCCATCCTACTTTCCAGAGTGGTTGCACCAATTTGCAGACCCACCAGCAAGGTATGAGTGAACCTTTTCCCCCACATCCTCACCAACGTTTATTGTTACTTGTATTCTTGGTAATTGCCACTCATTCTGACTGGAGTGAGATGGAATCTCAGGGTAGTTTCGATTTTCATTTCTCTAATTGCTCAAGATGTTGAACATTTTTTCATATATTTGTTCACCAATTGTATTACTTCTTCTGGGCAGAGTCTGTTCAGTTCTTTGGGAGCCATTCCTTTTGTATTGTGGTGGAAACTGAGGCTATGAGAGAAGAGATTTAGCAAAGTCACACTGCTCAACAATCACTACTCCAGCAATGGAGCCCTATTCCCAGATCCCATCGCTATGTTCTTTTTCCTTCCCTTTAATTTAAGTCACCCTCATCTTTCTGATTTCTGGATGACCCATGTCCCTTCTTACCCCTGAGTTTTGCACACAGGCTGTTTCCTCCATGTGCAACACCAACATCTCCCCATATCACCTGAAACCTTCAAGCAATGGATTCATTACTCTAAAAATTCTGGTTAAAACATCACTTCCTCTAGGATGCCCTTCTGATCCTCTGAGACCCGCCTTTGCACTGGGTTCTATAATTCTGCACTGGGCCAATTCCAGCATTCCTCACCCTATAGTGCAATAGTCAAGAGCTCTAGCCCTCTGCAGGCACAGCGAGGACAGGGACCTGTGTCATGTTATGGTTGTTTTCCTGATTTGAGCACAGGGTCTGGGACTCACTAAGTGAATGATGAATGGAGAAGTGAATAAACAAGCAGTTGTTCTCTCTTACCAAAGTGAAGGTTGAGGGAAGAATGTTAGCAGTGGATCCAAGGGTGTGCTCTTGTTCTAATGCACTGGCTTGGCACAGCTCATGCAGGAAAGAGAAGAATATTCGTGTGCTAACACATCCCAGGTGCCATGGGCTTCCGAGTTATGTCTTACCCAAGGCACTCACTTCCCAGGGTGACTCGTGGAGACAGCCATCTTGCTCTGCAGTCCAAAGTAGGTTTTCTGGCAGAATTCCATATGTGGGTTTGGAGAATAGGGATTTCCTGTGTGCATAAAGCAGGTGCCTTATTCTGGAGATCAAGGGTGTGGGCTGTGATATCTGCAGAGTAATGAGGCTCTTGCCTCAGATGAACTTTGTGGCATTAGCTACTCTATGCAATACAGTGATCCTCCTCAAAGCCCAGTTCACAATTCCAGGGCTATGGTGAGGCTCCCCGAAATAGGACTGTTACACAGTACTTTGCTGCAGAAAAAAAAAAAAAAAGCATTGTTCCTCTCCCTAATTGGGTGACCTCCTGATCTTCCATCATTGGTTTTCATCATCTTTTTGTCACTGCAACTAAAAGACCCAACCAGAACAATTTTAGAGGAAGAAAAGTTTATTTGAGAGCTCAGGGTTTCAGAGGTCTCAGTCCATAGACAGCAGGCTCCACTCCTCAGGGCTGGAGGGGAGGCAGGACATCATGGAGGAAGAGTGTGGTGGAGGGAAGCAGCTCACATGGTGATCAGGAAGCAGAGAGAGACTCCACTCTCCAGAGACAAATAGAGACCCCAAAGCCACGCCCCCAATGCCCCCTCCTCCAGCCGCACCCACCTGCCTCCAGCCACCACCCAGTTAATCCCATCAGGGGTCCATTCACTGGTTGGGTTAAGGCTCTCACAGCCCAGTCATGTCTCCTCTGGACCTTCCTGCACTGTCTCATACATAAAGTTTTGGAGTACCTCACCTCCTCACATCCATCACATCTCACCTTCGAAGTTCATTTTACTTCTAAAATTCTTTGCTTTTATTCCCAGAGTCCTTAATTCTTCTCTCAGAGCATTTTTTTCCCCAAAAATGTTAGTTGCCCAGCCCATGAGGACATGTTTAAGAGTCACCAAAGGATCAAGTCCTTCAAGCCCAAATATCCTAGTTACAGAGGTCTTGTCGTGCTATTGTGAACTTCTTATCTTGCAATGCAAACAACCCAACCCTTGGTCTTCTCCCAGGACATCCTGCTTCCAGCAAAATCCTCCCCACAAGTATTCAAGGCAACAAGTTTACCCCGTGGTGGATGAGTGGCTTTGAGCAGCACTCTGTGCTCATCTGAGCAGGGAGCTTTTTGCCGGTGGTGGCTTCCCTGCCTTCAGGCACCAGTCTGGCCTGCTCCTCATCCTGATCTGTTTCAAAGACATGTTCCCTGTTGGGAGCCGTGTTGGGCCTTCCATACACCATAGTTGTGGACGAGCCTGGGGTAAATGGAAAAGGTTGACTTTCGGATTTCCCTTTAAGGTGATGCTCCCTTAGGAAGGCCCAGGCATGAATTCTCAACAACTCATTTAACCCCCAACTTAGGGAAATACCCTGCCAATATTCACTAGCCCTTGGACATGCCGGCAAAGGTCTCCTCTGGGGATGGGTCACTAGAGTAAGATCAACATGATCTACTCAGAATCTTTTTGTCCCACTAGCGACTGGGTTTGCTATTCAGTTTTTCATTCCACATTCTTCTTTGCTTTAAGGTGAGTCCACTTGGAGAAAGACGAAAAGCCCAGATTCAATGTGGCTCCATGATCAATTGGCCAGGCATTCTCCAGCATATTTGGATTCCCATAGTGAACAGGGGTATGGCAAAGTTCAGGGGACAGCCTGGTTGCTTAAAGACTTTTGACCTTCTGTAGGGTGAGGTGCACATTCCTGTGATCCCAGTGGCTCAGGAGGCTGAGGCAGGAGGATCGTGAGTTCAAAGCCAGCCTCAACAACTTAGTGAGATCCTAAGCAACTCAGTGAGACCCTCTCAATAAAGTATAAAAAAGGGCTGGGGATATGGCTTAGTGGTTAAGTACCCCTGGGTTCAATCCCTGGTACGAAGAAAAAAAAAAAGACTTCTGACCTATTATCCTGGTAACTCACTTAGTGGTTTTCTTTCACCAACTGATGAACCAAGAAATGGTCTTATTTATTTGGCTGCAAGATTCAGTTGGTGCTGCTAGGTTTTTCATATGGTTGAAGTATACTCCTGGGGCTCACATGTGCAAGATTGGTGCTTAGCATAACAGTGTTGAGGTGGTGAATCCTTTAAGAGGTGGAGCTTCGTGGGAGGCTGTTAGGTCATTGGGAGTGCCACTCTCAAAAGGGATTAATATAGCTCTTCTGGAACTCCAGCCTCCCTGCAAGAGTGAATTGTTAGAAAAAGAGAATCTCTCTGACTTCCTGTCTCAATAGGTGATCTCTCCCTCTCATAATCACTCCCATCTTGATTTATCTGCCAGGTTGTAATATAGTAAGAGGGGCCTCACCAAGACCAAGTGCATATTGGTAACATGCTCTTGAATCTCCAGACCATGAACTAAAGTAAACCTTTTACTTTATAAAATACCCTGCCTCAGATATTTTGCTATAGCAACAGAAAAGAGAACAAGAGAGGTACCCCCCCACCCCCCACAACACTCTGTGGGCCTTCCAAGAAGATTTTTGAAGGCACTGCACCCACTCTAGAAGAGCAGGAGTGAGTGTTTGGAAGATGGACCCAGGTTTCAGGGGGTATACCAGTCCTAGAACAGAAATGTGAAAGAAGGGAATAGGTGCAAATTCAAGGGGCCAGCCACTGGGATGATCTGGAGATGATCATTTAGTCTTTACATGTGATTATTGTTGATTATTATCTGCTTCATTCACTCCTTAGGAAGTATTTATCGAGGGTCCACTCTGTGCTCCTATGGTCTACATTATTGTCGTCGGCATCAGGAATGGTGTTGAACAACACGTACAGACAAAATCAGAAAGCCGGTGGCCTCTGGATGGGGGAAAGTCTTGCTGTTGGACCCAGAGTCAGACTCATCACGGAAGGAGTATTATTGGTGATGTTGGAAGGCCACTGGTGTGCAGAATTTCACAGCTCCACCATCCAGAACTGCAAACATGGGTGTTGAGAACTATTGCCTTAGGTTGCTCATATATTAGAGAGAGAGAGAGAGAGAGAGAGAGAGAGAGAGAGAGAGAGAGCGCACTCTGATTGTGAGGAATATGAGATGGCATCTTCTGGGAAGGGAGACTGGGAAATCACCTTTGTGGAGAATCCTGGAAGAAGGAATGGAAATCAGTCAGTCTTGTCTTCCTTCTCATGGTTGAGAAGTGTGGTATGTTCTCTGCACACTTTCTGGCCATGGGAATGGGGGTGTTCTTAGGGTTCCTGTCACTGGTGACCAATGGCCTGGATTTAAATGATGAGGGTGAAGGGTAAAGTCTTGGCCACATGAAAGGAGGTACCCAAGTGACAGGAATAGAAATTAGATTTAACCTGTAGCTCAACAGATGCATACGGGATTGCTTATTGCAACCTCAAAGTGTGCTTGTTCCGAGGAACTGCTCAAGAGGTGATTTTAGATATGAGAGGCAGGAGGCTGAGGCCATCTCGATCAGCATCTGATCGAGATCTAGTCTCAAAATGAAAAATCAAAAGGGCTGGGGATGTGGCTCAGTGATTAAACACCCCTGGGTTCAATTCCCAGTACAAAGAGAGGGGGGTGGGGAACTTGGGGACAAATAAGCTTCAAAAAATGCTTTGCTGATCAAAGTTTCTTTACCACAGGGCTCCTCAGAGTCTTTAATAAGAATATGTAGTCTTTGAATCCCTGGAGCGGGGGCTTCAAAATGAGACGACATGCCTGTCATCTCAGCAGCTTGGGAGGCTGAGGCAGGAGGATCGTGAGTTCAAAGCCAGCCTCAGTAAAAGTGAGAAACAGTTTGTAGCAATTTGCAAACATATTTGGGAGCAGGGCTCCCTCCTTGGGCATGCCTCACATGGGGCCTGTGTCCTTGGAAACATTTTGGGAAACAAGTGCTTAAGATATTGTCATCAGGCTGAGGTGACATTTTACCACAAAAGAAATGTTTGGCTTTTCTGTAAGACTTGGATTTCAATTTGAAGACACTTAATTTCTTTAGCTCTTTAATATTTTTGAAACTGCCGTGCTATCTATTGGAAAAAATATCTCAAATCAAGCAAAACAAAACAAAAAAGCCAGAATAATAACAACAAATATTTTAGTTCCCTGTATTTAAAAAAATACATGTTTTTATTAAGTTTAATAAAAATCACCCCAAAAATTTAGTTTGGCTTAATGTACTTGGTTTTTGTCTTTTAAAAAAATGCTCTCAAATAACCCAATCAACAGATGGGCCAAGGACCTGAACAGACACTTCTCAGAGGAGGACATACTATCAATCAACAAGCACATGAAAAAATGCTCAGCATCGCTAGCAGTCAGAGAAATGCAAATCAAAACCACCCTAAGATACCATCTCACTCCAGTAAGATTGGCAGCCATTAGGAAGTCAAACAACAACAAGTGCTGGCGAGGATGTGGAGAAAAGGGTACACTTTCTCATTGTTGGTGGGACTGCAAATTGGTGCAGCCAATTTGGAAAGCAGTATGGAGATTTCTTGGAAAGCTGGGAATGGAACCACCATTTGACCCAGCTATTCCCCTTCTCGGTCTATTCCCTAAAGACCTAAAAAGAGCATGCTACAGGGACACTGCTACATCGACGTTCATAGCAGCACAATTCACAATTGCAAGACTGTGGAACCAACCTAGATGCCCTTCAATAGATGAATGGATAAAAAAAAATGTGGCATCTATACACAATGGAGTATTACTCTGCATTAAAAAATGACAAAATCATAGAATTTGGAGGGAAATGGATGGCATTAGAGCAGATTATGCTAAGTGAAGCCAGCCAATCCCTAAAAAACAAATGCCAAATGTCTTCTTTGATATAAGGAGAGTAACTAAGAACAGAGTAGGGATGAAGAGCATGAGAAGAAGATTAACATTAAACAGGGATGAGAGGTGGGAGGGAAAGCGAGAGGGAAAGGAAATTGCATGGAAATGGAAGGAGACCCTCAGGGTTATACAAAATTACATACAAGAGGAAGTGAGGGGAAAGGGAAAAATAATACAAGGGGGAGAAATGAATTACAGTAGAGGGGGTAGAAAGAGAAGAAGGGAGGGGAGGGGAGGGGAGGGGGGATAGTAGAGGATAGGAAAGGCAGAAGAATACAACAGACTCTAGTATGGCAATATGTAAATCAATGGAAGTGTAACTGATGTGATTCTGCAATCTGTATACGGGGTAAAAATGGGAGTTCATAACCCACTTGAATCAAAATGTGAAATATGATATGTCAAGAACTATGTAATGTTTTGAACAACCAACAATAAAAAAAAAAATCTCTATCTGGGGCTTGGGTTGTGGCTCAGTGGTAGACTGCTCACCTAGCACATGCGAGACCCTGGGTTCAATTCTGTGCACCACATAAACATAAATAAAGTAAAGGTATTGTGTCCAACTACAACTAAAAAAATTAAATATTAAAAAAATATCTGCCAGGCCAGGGATGTGTCTCAGTGTAGAGCACTTGCCTAGCATGTGTGAGGCACTGGGTTTGTTTCCCAACACCACATAAAAACAAATAAAGGTATTGTGTCCATCTATAACTAAAAAAGAAAAGAAAAGAAAGAAAGAAAAAAATTTTTAAAAAATCTCTCTGCATCATATATATTTATTATCTACCTCTATTATCTATCTGTCTGTCATGTTTATATATTCCATCAGGTAAAGAGGTAAAATGTGCTGGGCACAGTGGTGTATGCCTGTCATCTCAGCAGCTTGGGAGGCTGAGACAGGAGGATTGTGAGTTCAAAGCCAGCCTCTGCAAAGCGAAGCCCAAAGCAACTCACTGAGACACTGTCTCTAAATCAAATATAAAAAAGGGCTGGGGATGTGACTCAGTGGTTGAGTGCCCTGAGTTCAATCCCTGGTACCCCCTCAAAAAAAAAAAGGAGGAAATAAAGTAAAGATCAATCTATTTAAAGCATTTAAAATGATATTTAACTTATTTTTTTTATTGGTTGTTCATAACATTACAAAGCTCTTGACATATCATATTTCATAATTAGAATCAAGTGGGTTATGAACTCCCATTTTTACCCCAAATACAGATTGCAGAATTACATCGGTTACACATCACATTTTTACATACTGCCATATTAGTGACTGTTGTATTCTGCTACCTTTCCTATCCTCTACTATCCCCCCTCTCCTCCCCTCCCATCTTCTGTAATTCATTTCCCTCCATATTTGTTATCCCATTCCCCTCATAACCTCTTATATGTAATTTTGTATAACAATGAGGGTCTCCCTCCATTTCCATGCAATTTCCCTTTTTTTCTCCCTTTCCCTCCCACCTCATGTCTCTGTTTAATGTTAATCTTTTCTTCCTGCTCTTCCTCCCTGTTCTGTTCTTAGTTGCTCTCATTATATAAAATGATATTTAACTTATATTACTAGTTTGTTATTAAAGATTTGGTAGGACTGCAGTAATTCCAAATCTTCCTGGAGGTGAATTGGGTTTGTTATTCTCTGGGCCCCAGCTCCAGAGATCCTGAGTTGGCCTGGGAACCTGCAATGTTAACTAGCATACGGATGATTCCAATGCATGGATCCTGCTTTGTGAGAAGCTGAGTTGGAAGTTAAGAATCAATATTGAGTTTTGAGAAACATCGGACTTAAGCTTTAGATATGACTCAGTGGAGTACATGCATTTAAAATAACATATAAAAACTATGTGTAATTATAATAAAATGTCTCCAGGCAGCTTGGGTTTTGTGGTGGGTGTTTGAGAGTAAGTGGAAGAGTTGGGCTAAATAGCCTGCTCACTCCTCCTGTGTTGTTCCCCTCTGCTGACAGCCGATATGTTCTCATGTCCCAAGTTGATCTGCTTGGTGAGGAAAAGAGATTGGTCAATATTTGCAATGGCAGAAGCGTTTTGCATTTGCTTCATGTGTTGAGTTTTGTGATATATATAATGTCACAGCATACTTTACTCCATAAACACAGTTAATAGGGCAGATTAGATTGGCCCTTCTGACAGATTAGATAGGTTTCCCTCTCAGCCTTTGATTGAAGTGCAGCAAGAGCAAAGGGACACAGATTTTTTTTTCCAAATGTCATCTGAATAAAAACATTCTGGGTTTAGTCCTTGACTGCATGAGCAGTCACAAGGCAGTCACTGAGTGGGGCTTTCCCAGCTCTCAGTAGCTGTCACTCTTGTGTACAATGTCAGGAGAAGGGCGGTCCCTGTTCTCCTGAGTACAGGTGGTCATTGCTGCCTTGTGCAAAGACATTGCTACAACGCCATTACCCCAAAAGGGACATCTGGGTGGACTCTGAGAGGACTCACCAGCCAGACTGAATCGCAGGTTTCCTTAATTAAAAAAAAAAAAAAAGAACTTCTAAAGGCAGCCTCTCTCTATGAAGGTATAAAGCTATTGTTTCCCCCACCACCTAAACATGGGGTTCTCAAATAAGCCAATCCCCCCAAAAAACAAAGGCTGAATGTTCTTTCTGATAAGTGGATGCGGACTCAAAATAAAGGATGGGGGAGGGAAGAATAGAAATTCACTAGATTAGACAAAGGGGAATGAAGGGAAGGGAGAGAACAGGAAAGACTGTGGGATACACAACCAGTGAAACTCCACCACATGTACCACCACTAGGCTAAGTTATTTTTTGAAAAATATTTATTCTTAAGCTTTAGGTGGACACAATATCTTTATTTTACATTAATGTGGTGCTAAGGATAGAACCCGGTGCCTTGTGCATGCTAGGTGAGCGCTTTACCACGGAGCCACAACCCCAGCCCTAGACTAAGTTATAATCCATGTAGGTATAACATGTCAAAATACACCCTACTGTCATGTATATCTAAAAAAGAACAAATAAATTCCTAAAATAAACAAACAAATAAAATTAAAAACGGGGGCTCTTAAAGGTTGAGGGTCATGGACCCCATTATACTATTGTCAATGAGTTTGTATGTCTTCCTGTTTGTTTGATTTCAGAAAGGAGATGGGCACCTAGGGTCTTCTATGGCTGGTGCCTTTTTCCTGGTATTGGGTATAAAATGTGAATCCTCACCACAGCCAGTTCTCTGGATGGGGAAACTGAGGCACAGAAAGGATAAGAAATTTGCCCAAAGCCCATACAACTCATTGGTCTCAGAAGAGAAAGTGAGAGTGGTGGTAATAAATAACAGAAAATTAAGAGCAGCAGAGTAGGAATGGGACTAGTCACTGCTGATGTGTATTATGTATTTGCTCTCTCAGAGCCTCCATTCCATGCAGGACATTTGTATACATCATTTCCTTTAATCTTCTCAGCAAACCCATTTCACAGATGAAGAAGTCAAAGCTTAGAGAGAGCTGGTGTAATATATGATTTATGTAAGATCTATGTAATTTGATTTTATATTGTACTTAACCCTGTTGTTTTAAGACTTTGGTTTTGTTATCCCAGCAGAACTTAGCCCACCCTGACTAATCCATCCTGTCTTTACAATTAGGTAGAACCTCAAAGGCCCCCTGGACTCTTAGAAAGTAATCCTTGCCAGAAGTCTTTCATGAAAATGTTTTCTCTCGTCATTTGAAGATCAAGGTGATTCTGGGGAAGGGGTAGTAATAGTAAATGTTTAATATGTTTTTCTTTGCTTTTAGGTATTTAGAAAACTGGTGTTACTTATATCAGATTGGGGAGGCCTCCTGACAAGTGAATGCCCACGGAATTTGGCAGTTAACAGAGCTGATCATGATGTAAGAAGAAAGGTGGAAGTGAGAACATAAAAGAATTTATCATGTACAAGGTGAAAGAAAATGATTCTAATGCCAATGCTCCCCACATGAAGTGAGCAGTCAGATTGCTCAAGGACTCCCCCTCGTCTGCAGGGCAAAATATTCCCAAAGCAGGTCAAGTGAGGAAAGATGTGTGCTTTCCCAGCATGGACATGCTTTTTCTCCAGTGGGGTAATTTTTATGGCAATTCTTCAAATGAGGAATCTATTTTGGAAATTACTTTTCTTCCCCCTAAATCATTATCTCAAATTATTTTGATCAAAACTGAAGCAGTCTTTCTCAGGGCATAGAAACAACCATTTTGAAGATATTACGATAAAACATGTAAGTCAGCAAGCAAAAAACATTTAAGTAGATGAAGTCATAGACTTATGTTTAAATTATTTAAATTTAAATAACACTTATTTAAATTTCCATTGACTGACTAGTGGCTTTGTTTGAATTCTTTAATCATTGATTGGTATGTACTTTCAACTGAAAATTGTGATTTCAGAAATTGAAGGTTCACACTTAGTCATAAGAAATAACACAGTGACTGATTCCAAGTACCTTTTACCCAGTTTCCCCAATGTTGACATTTTGCAAAACTCTAGTACAGAATCACAGCCAGCTAACTGATGTGGCTAAATGCAAACTAGTCCTGTTCATATCTTTACAGTTTTACTTGGACTGGTTTGTCTCCTGTGTGTGTCTAGTTCTATACAATTTTATTGCATGTGTTAGTTCATATATTCACCACCAGACTCAAGACAGAACCGTTGCAAGGGTCCCTCATACTGCCCTTTCATAAGCATATCCATCTCCCTCCTGCCTCTTTCTCCTCCTACCATTCATGATTCCTAATCACCATCACAACAGCTCATCTGTTCTGTTTCTAAAATGTTTGTCATTTCAAAAATGTTATATACATGGAATCTCCCATGTGCAATGTTTGGGGATCAATTTTTTTTCCACTGGAAAATTATCCAGTAGTTTCATGTATCAATAGTTGCTCCTTTTTTATTGCTGAATAATATTTCCTGGTGTGTATGCACCACGGTTTGTTTAGCTCTCTACTTGTTGAAGGACATCTGGGTTGGTTTCAAGATAAAGTTTATTATGCATAAAGGTGTTATAAACATTCACGAATAGGTTTATCTGTGAAGATAAATTTTTTTCTCTGCAATAAATGCCCAAAGTGTGATTGCTGGGCTGCATGGTAAGTTCATTTCTAGTTATAGAGGAAACTGCCAAATTGTTTATCAGAGTGAGTGTGCCATTTTGCACTGGTTACCTGCAAGGTTTGAGTTTTTCCTCCTGACTCTCAGCATTTGTTTCTGTTGTTTTATCCATTCTGATGAGTGTGCAGTGATGACTCATTCTGATTTTAATTTGCATTTCTCTAATGGCTTATGATGTTGAACATCTTTTCACATACTGTCTGCATATCTTTTTCAAAGAAATGCATATTCATGTCTTTTATCCATTTTTTATTATATGATTTATTTTTTTACTGTTGAGTTTTGAGAGATCTTTATATATTCTCAATATCAATTCTTTATCCCCAGTATGTAATTTGTCTTTTCATTCATATACATGGGCTTTTTCAGAGCAATATTTGCCTTATAACATAAAGGTTATAATTCTGAGGAATTACAGTAACTAATTATGCTCATTGTTTCTCACAGCAATTTGTTAGTTAAAGTCCTCTTTGCTTCTCTTTTTGACCTATAACTATGGAACAAAGATACTTTTTTTTCCATCATGAAAGATTATGGGGAAATAGTTTCAGAAGAGAATGAGCAATCATTTTGGATGAGCTGAACATCCTGTTTCATCTTCAGCAGAGCTGACCATAAAGATTCTTCCAGTATTGAAAAAGATAGGGGAGGAAGCACTTGAGTGTCTCAGAGGAGGAAGCACTTGAGTGTCTGGTGTTCTGAGAGCATGGTCCATGTCACCTGGGTGGAGGGAAGAAAATGTGTCATAGAAACCACGTGAATTCAAATAGGGCATGTGAGGAAAGAGAGGAATCGGTAGCTTGAAACAGCTGGTAAAGGGCTGCTTATTTGGAAGCTGGGGAACACGTGGTCTTAGCTCCATCACCGTCATCGCTGGGGAATGCAAACTGGTTCAATTGGAACTCGAACAGAAGCGAGACCACCCCGAGCATTTAAACTGCACTGCCAACAGCATCTGTTTGCAGAGAGAGTTTGGTTCACCGATTCACTTTTTGGATTTCAATTTTCTAATTTAGATTTAATATTCTAATAATATTGAATCTGAGATACCATACAATCCTTCCCATACATTTTATGAAAATGTTAACATAGAGTTGTCCCTCAGTATCTATGGGGGATTGCTTCCAGGACCCCTGTGGACACTACCTTCCATGGACACTCAAGTCCCATATACAAAATGGGGTATAGTATTTGCACATGAACTACACAGATCCCCCCCTATTCTTTCCATCATCTCTAGACTATTAATCTGAATACAATGTAAATGCAAGAAAATTGTTATTTTTACTGCTTAGATTATAATAAGAAAAAAAAGCCTGTCTATGTTCAGTTTAGACACAATTTTTTTCCCCCAAATATTTTCAGCCCATGATTGGTTGAATCATAGATGTGGAACTTGGGAATACAGAAGGCCCGCTGCATATGATTATAACTGCATATCTAGGTGATCTTATTACTTCTGAGCTGCATTAACAATGAAGTTGTAAAAAAATATGTGGAGGTTAGGCTAATATAATTTTCTCACTAATATGCTATCCAGAAGAGATGGTATTAGTGTCTTCTGGTCACTTTGTAGATAGCTTTCCATTCTTTCTCAATGGGAAGAGTGACCTCTAGTGTTTCATTCTTTCAAGAATTAATAGACCAAAGACAGTAGAATGACTTGGACAGAACTTTCCTCTGCTCATATATGAATATGGGACCAGCGTCACTTCACATCACGTCCAACCACAAGAATGGGATCAAAACTGTAATGGGTTGCACCTCACATATGTATAATATGTCAAAATACACCCCACTGTCATGTATATCTAGAAACAACAGGTAAAAAAAACTTAAAAAAAAACCCTAATAGATGAAGTAGAATGAATTGGATATAACTTTCCTGTGTTCACATATGAGGTCAGTGAAACTCCACATCACGTGCAATCACAGGAATGGAATCCTAATTAGAACAATTTATACCCCATTCATGTATATGTCAAAACACACTCTACTGTCATGTACATCTAATAAGAACAAATAAAAAATAATTTAAAAGAAAGAATTAACAGACGAAGTTTACTGGTGATTGACGCCTAGATACAAATTGTATGGGAGACAATTTCTACATCTACCAGGAACTGAACCTCCGTGACAAAAATCTGCAGTATTCTATGACTGCTTTACCCTGGGCCTGTTGTGGAATGATCTCTGCTGAGTTTACATTGTAAGTCTGAAAGACAACATAAAAGAACCAAGACTATAAAATAAGGGGTGGCCCATCACTAGATCAAATCAAGATATAGGGAAAAATCTGCACTCTTCTGTTCATAAATTTAAAATAGTTATTTCCTGAAACCCTTCCTCTTATAAACCACTGTATTCAGAGATTGATTCTCAAGGGGGAAAAAAAAAGTTGTTCAAAGGTATAATTTCCCAAAGATCAAAACTTTTAATGACAAGGATGGAATTTTTCATGAAAACAACCTGAAAAATTTTTTAAACATTTCTTCAGAGAAAATGGCAAACATTTACAAAAAACAAAACAAAAAACAACAACAGCAACAACAACAAACAAACAAAAACAGAGGGAATAGCATTCTTGGTCTTCCTGCAACCATTACCCAGCCTCAACCATTATCAGTATTCTGCCAATCTAATCTCATCTGTACCTACCTCTTCCCCGCTGAGTCCCCTCATTAAAATTGGCATTTTAATTAGTTTAAATGATTGCCATATTTTTAACATCAAAATCTATCATTTCAGGGCTTAAAACCTAATCCAGTGTACTGATTTTTATTTGCCTAAGGGGAGAAAACTGAAGCTTTGGCAGGGCAGCAAAACTAAGGTGCAGTAAGGTGTGTGTGTTCATGTACACTTGTAATCCCAGCAATTTAGAGGCTGAGGCAGGAGGATCGCAAGTTTGGGAGGCCAGTCTCTGTAACTTAGATCCTAAGCAACTTAGTGAAACACTGTCTCAAAATAAAAAAAATAAAAAGAACTGGGGATGTAGCTCAGTGTTTAAGTCCCTCTGCATTCAATCTTCCACCCTTCCCAGAAAAAAAAAAAAAAGTAAGATGCTGTAAAGGTAACATAAAATTATCTTTGAACTATTAACTGTGACTAAAGCAAGAAAAAAAATCACACCATCACAAGAATAAAGAAAGAAACTTGTGGGGTAAGCAGGAGCAGGAAGGAAAAAGAGGTGAGAGAGGAGACTTACAAGAAGCTAGCTTGGTGCCACCTCCACATGGTTGGAATTTACACCCTTTTCTCAGTTTCATTTTTATTTCATTATTATTTTATTCTGCCTCATTTTAATTAAATTGCTGCAAATATAATGTTTTCCCAATAGTTACATGATTGTTGATGCCAAGAATATCTTTTTCTCTTTCTGTACAAGCTGAAAAATCTGAAATTTGAAATGCTTCAAACTCCGAAGCTTTTTGAGCACCCACAGGGTGCCACAAGTAGAAACGTCCACAGCTGACCTCCTGTGACAGGTCATAGTCAAAAATGCAGGTGTGAGCTGTGTGTGCGATGCCCGCCTGTAATCACAGCAGCTGGGGAGGCTGAGGCAGGAGGATCGAGGGTTCAAAGCCAGCCTTTGCAAAAATCAACGCCCTAAGCAATTCAGTGAGACCCTGTGTTTAAATAAAATACAAAATAGGGCTGGGCATGTGACTCAGTGGTTGAGTGTCCCTGAGTTCAATCCCTGGTACCTCCCCAACCCCCACCCACCAAATGCAGATGTGCTGAGACTATTGCATACAATTACCCTTACCTTCAAGCTGTGTGTGTGAGGTGTACATGGAACATAAATTAATTTCATGTTTTGACTTGGGTCCCATCTCCAAGATACCTCAGTATGTATATGCAAATATTTAAGTCTCCAGAAACATCTGATATCTTACACGCTTTGGGTTCCAAGCATTTCAGATAAGGGTTGTTCAACCTGCTTTGCCATTTCCCTCACAGCAGTCAGGGTGATTCTGTTGAAACCTGACCTGGATCACATCACTTGTTTATCTAAACTTTATGAAGTTTTTTTTTTTTTTTTTTTTTTTTTATGTAGAGTGAACCTAAAGTTCTTATGATTTCAGGTATTCTCTGCTGAAATTCTTTTTTAAGTTTTTGCTCAAATATTACCTTCAACTATCCATCCTTTCCATTTATTTATTTATTTATTTATTTATTTTGGGGGGTACCAGGGATATAACCCAAGGGCACTTAACCACTGACCACTGAGCCATATCCCCAGCCCTTTTTTATTTTTTATTCAGAGACAGGGTCTCGCTAAATTACTTAGGGCCTCACCTTGCTAAAATGTTGAGGCTGACCTTGAATTTGTGATCCTCCTCCCTCAGACTCTTGAGTTGTTGGGATTATAGGCATGCACCACCATGCCCAGCTCCCCAGCCTTTCTTGACCCTACTTTATTTTTCTGCAAAGCAAGTGTCACTGAATGGTGATAGCCCTATTTTGTATTTTATTTAGACACAGTGTCTCACTGAGTTGCTTAGGGCCTCACTTTTTGCCAAGTGTCATTTGCCCTGTTGGAATGTAAGCTTCCGGTGCAGAGTGTGTCTCTACTGCTTGTCTTGCTTAAACCTTGTCACCTAGAAGATAATCCAAGAAGTACCTGTGAATAAATGGTGTCCAGCATAGTGGCTTCTATAAGGTTAGCATGTTGGATAAGTGCTTGGTGAATGAACCAATGAATGAATTCTAATCCAAACTTGTTCTGAATAATCAAGTGTCTAAGAAAGTAGAAGAGACATATTCAAAAGTTAAGCTAATCAAAACTAAATTTTATTTTATTTTTTATCTTTTGTTACTGAGGATTGTTCTACAGGTGCTCGATCACAGAGCCACATCCACAGCCCTTTTTTATTTTTTAACTTTGAAACAGAGTCTCGCTGAGTTGCTTAGGGCCTTGCTAAATTGCTGAAGCTCCCTTTGAACTTGTGATCCTCCTGCCTCAGCCTCCTGAGCTGCTGGGATTACAGGCATGTACCACAAACTAAATTTGAGAACATAAAGAGAGTCAGCGGCTCTATCAACTTGGAAAAATCTATCTGTGAACATGGAGTACAAGTTGTAAGAAGTCAAGTGAATAGAAGTGGTGGAAGAGGACATCTTGTCTTGTTCCAGTTTTTAGAGGGAATACTTTCAATTTTTCTCCATTTAGAATGATGCTGGCCTTGGGTTTAGCAAGCTTTTACAATGTTGAGGTATGTTCTTATGATCCCTAGTTTTCTAGTGTTTTGAACATGAAAATGTGCTGAATTTTGTCAAATACTTTTTTTGCATCTATGGAGATGATCATATGATTCTTGTTTTTAACTCTATTAATATGATGAATTACATTGATTGATTTCTCTATGTTGAACCAACCTTGCATCCCTGGAATGAACCCCACTTGATCGTGGTGCACTATCTTTTTAATATGTTTTTGTATGTGATTTGCCAGAATTTCGAGAATGTTTGCATCTATGCTCATCAGGGATATTGGTCTGAAGTTTTCTTTCCTTGATGTGTCTTTATCTGGCTTTGGTTTCAGGGTGATATTATCCTCATAGAATGAGTTTAGGAGGGTTCCCTCATTTTCTATTCCATGGAATATTTTGAGGAGTATTGGTGTTAATTCTTCTTTGAAAAACTTGTAGAACTCGGCTGAGAATCCATCTGGTCCTGGGCTTTTCTTGGTTGGAAGACTTTTGATGGCATTTTCTATTTCATTACTTGAAATTGATCTGTATAAATCATGTACGACCTCCTCATTCAGTTTGGGTGGTCATATGTCTCTAGAAATTTGTTGATGTCTTAGATATTTTCTATTTATTTTCTAATTCTCTTCTGTATCCTTGTGATATTTTCTTCTTCATTTTGTATTTTAGTAATTTGAGTTTTCTCTCTTTTACTCTTTGTTAGTATGGCCAGGGGTTTGTCTATTTTATTTATTTATTTTTTCAAAGAACCAACTTCTTCTTTTGTCAATTATTCAATTGTTTCTTTTGTTTTGATTTCATTAATTTCAGCTCTCATTATAATTACTTCCTGTCTTCTACTCCTTTTGGTGTAGATTTGTTCTTCTTTTTCTAGGGATTTGAGATGTAGTGTTAGGTCATTTACTTGTTGACTTTTCATTCTTTTAATGAATGCACTCAATGTAATAAACTTTCCTCTTAGTACTGCCTTCATAGTGTCCTAGAGATTTTGATACATTATATCAGTGTTCTCATTTACCTCTAAGAATTTTCTAAATTTCATCCTTGATTTCTTCTACTATCATTCACCATTCTATTGTGTATTATTTAGTCTCCATTTGTTACAGTAGCTTCTATTTTTTAAATTTATCATCGATTTCTAATTTCATTTCATTGTGGTCTGATAGAATGTGGGTATTATCTCTGTTTTTTTTTTTTTTGTATTTACTAAGAGTTGCTTTGTAGCATACGGTGTGGCCTATTTTAGAGAAGGAGCTGTGTACTGCTGAGAAGAAAGTGTATTTGCTCATTGATGGATGAAATATTCTATACATGTCTGTTAAGTCTAAATTATTGATTGTATTATTTAGTTCTGTAATTTCCTTATTTCGTTTTTGTTTGGAAGATCTGTCCAGTAGTGAGAAAGGTGTCACTCAGTAGTATTGTACTGTGATCTAGTTGGCTCTTGAAATTGAGAAGGGTTTGTTTGATGTACATAGATACTTCATTGTTTGGGGCGTAAATATTTATAATTGTTATGTCTTGTTTATATATACTTCTCTTAAGAAGTATAAAATGTCCTTCTTTTTCTTTTCTGATTAACTTTGGTTTGAAGTCTACTTTATCTGAAATGAGATTGGAAAACCCTGCTTGTTTATGCAATCCATAAGAGTGATAAGTTTTTTTTCTCATCCTTTCACCTCAGCCTGTGGATGTCTTTGCCCATGAAGTGAAACTCTTAAAGACAACGTATTGTTGGGTCTTGCTTTTTAATCCAATCTGCCAGTCTATGTCTTTTGATTGATGAGTTTAGGCCGTTAACATTCAAGGTTATTATTGAGATATGATTTGTATTCCCTGTCATTTTGATTTATTTCTGATTTTTATTTGTCTTTGTTTCTCCTTTGGTTAAATGTCCCTTTAGTGTAGATCATCCCTGTGTTGGTTTTCACTTATTTATTTTCACTTCATCCTCATGAAATATTGTTGAGAATGCTCTGTAGTGTAGGCTTCCCAGTTGTGAATTCTTTTAATTTTTGTTTATCATGGAATGTTTTAATCTTCAAATCTTAAATTTAATTTTGCTGTATATAAAATTCTTGGTTGGCATCCATTTTCTTTCAGAGCTTGACATTTCAGGACCTCCTAGCTTTGAGGGTCTGGGTTGAGAAATCAATTGAGATTTGAATTGGTTTCCCCCTATAGGTAATTTGATTTTCTTCTCTCACAGCCTTTAAGATTTTATCTTTATTCTCTGTGTTCGTCATTCTCATTATACTGTGTCTTGGTGTGGTCTGCTGTAATTTTGTACACTAAGGGTCCTGTAAGCCTCTTGTATTTGATTTTCCATTTCATTCTTTAGGTTTGGGAAATTTTCTGCTATTACGTCATTGAAAAGATTGTGCATTCCTTTGGTTTGTACCTCTGCTCCTTCATCTATTCTGATAACTCTTAAATTTGGTCTTTGCATGTTATCCTATAATTCTTGGATGTTCTGTTCATGGTTGCTTACCATCTTCTCCACATGTTCATCTCTACTTTCAAGACTATATATTTTGTCTTCATTGTCTGAGGTTCTGTCTTCCAAGTGGTGTAGTCTGTTGGTGATGTTTTCTATTGAATTTATAATTTGGTTTTATTGATTCCTTCATTTTGAGGATTTCTGCTTGTTTTTTGTTTGTTTGTTTGTTTTTCATGATCTCTAATTCTTTATTGAAATGGTCTTTCACTTCCTGTATTTTTTCTTTGATTTCACTTCTTATACTGTTCTTTACGTCACCTATCATTTAACTATGTACAATCTGAACTACTTGGACATTTCTTCTACTGTGTTATCAGTGGCTTTTGTTGTTGAAGCATCTTGGTTTTGTTTAGGGCTCTTTATTTCCTTGTTTTTTTTTTTTTCATGTTGTTAGTGTGTTTTCCCACCTAAAAGTATGAATCTAAGACAGCATAAATTCTACCCTGTAGACCTATAGTGTCCTTGGAGGTTTCCAGTGCTTCACCTTTACTGGTGAGACCAATATCAATAGCACCCAGTGTACACAACATATAGCCCTAAACCTAATAGCTCCCACTAAGGTATCTACTGCTTTCTCACATTAAACCAGAATGATGAGTTCAATAACTATCTATAGTACAAACCAAATATTTGTTAAAACTATTAACAATTTTAAATGATAGATGAGAGAACAGAGGTAGTATAGTATGGAATATTCACAAGGGAGGAAGAGAGAAACTAGAAGTAAAAATTCACAGGAAGAGTAGAAGAGGAGCTGACAGAGATTGGCTATTGGTTGGAGAAAAGTTGGAAAGAAAATCTAAGAAAATAGACAAGAGAGAGGAGGAATACAAACATAGAGGAAAAAAAATATAGACGTAAGAATACAACAACAAAAAAATATGGGCTGGGGTTGGGGCTCAGAGATAGAGCACTCACCTGGCATGTGTGAGGCACTGGGTTTGATCCTCAGAACCACATTAAAAAATAAAGAATTGGGTCCATGTATAACTACAAAGTAAATACATATATACACATATATATAAAAGAATACAACAAAAATGCAAAATACCATTCATATATCATTGTCCTCCACACACTGATGCATAAAAAAAAAAACCATCCTGTTCCAAATATGGTAAAGAGATTAGTGAATCAAAAAATAAAATAAAATAAAATAAATCTTGATGGAAAGCCAAACTGTCTCTGTCAGTGTTCAACAGATTCTCAGTCCTGTCTCAGATGTCTCTTGGGATCACCAAACCCAGGTCAGCCCTCTCTTTTTTTTTTTTTTTCAGAGTAGAAATTAGAAGTTTATTAAAGGACAGCAGAAAAGACTTCTCCTGGAGGAAGAAGGGGACCCAAGAGGTAGAATCCCAGGTCAGCCCTCTCAAACCCAGTCTCTATCCCACCCACCTGGGCTTCAGATACCTCAGGCTTGGCCACGCTGCAGTCCCAAGATCTCAGTGCTGCTCCTACTTGCAGAGAGACCACCAGGGATACACTCATGCAAAGGAGCAACCCCAAGATGCAGCAGCAAGACAAGGGCCACCAGCACTCTCAGCAGGAAGACCCCAGGCTCCTCCAATCCTGCAGGCACCCCCACACTGGATCTGCAGGTCCTAGCTGGAGTCGCCAGACAGAGGCTCTTGTGGTGGTAAACCTGTTGGCACCCAGGCCGCAGGCATGGGCTGGTGTCCCAAACTGGGTGCAGCCACATGCAACCAAACCTGGAGTCTCCCCACAAGCAGTCCTCTAGGCAGTAGCTGCTGCAACTGTAGCTCTGGGGGTAGTGTCACCAGGTGAACTTTCTCTGGTACAGGTCCTTTGAGAAGTTGGATATCCCCATCCACCCTAAACTAGTGTACCCTAAATTTGGTGCTTCAAAGTGGGTTTCTCCCTCCTTGGATGTTTTCTCAAGTTAAAGTGAGAAATGTAAACACTTTCCAAAAAAAAAAAATTCCTTATGGTCACCCTGCAATGATATCCTTGGGAACAAAATAATACTTGTAGAAATATCAAGGGATAAGCACAAAGGTCCTTCTGCAGTGGGTGGTCAGTACCACTTCATTCTTCATTGTAATCCTTACAAACCTAAAGCCCTGCGAACTATTAAATTACAATGGAGATTTCCTCTGGGCTCCTTGCCCCAGCTGGTCTCAAGATGTTCTCAGCAACAGGCAGTGTAGATAATGTTCTCTGAACACCTGTCACCTGGTTCCATACAATAATCTAAATAGACTGTGCCTACAAAAGGCCTGTTATCAATTATGCAATGACCAGTTTGGCTCAGGCTCCACATCTGTGGGGCCACCTTTAGAACATGCTGACGTTCCCTTAGCAGGCACATCAAAACCTGGGGACAAGAAAGGGCATGAAGAGATGGCTGCTAACTCAGTAGCTCCAGGTTCCCTCAAGGGAGTCTGCATGTATGGATATAATCAATGGGTGGAGGCAGATGTTTGGGTGAGGCTCAAAGCAGGGGACATGGAGGAGACCTGTGTTATCTAAATACTGAAGTGTGCATCCATCTATCAGTATCGATCATCTTTGTGTGCATGTGGGTGTACATACACGTGCATTTAGTGAAAAGTTCTTGTCTTTGTTATTACACCAAATGATATCCAAACTCTGGGTATTAGAATCTTTTTTTTTTTTTGAGAGAGAGAATTTTAATATTTATTTATTTATTTTTAGTTATCGGCGGACACAACATCTTTGTTTGTATGTGGTGCTGAGGATTGAACCCGGGCCGCACGCATGCCAGGCGAGCGCGCTACCGCTTGAGCCACATCCCCAGCCCTGGGTATTAGAATCTTGACTTTTTTTTCCACCCACATTTTTTTATTGGTGCATTCTAGTTGTACCTAATGGTGGGATTTGTAGTTACATATTCATACATGCACAAAATATCACAATACAATTTGGCCAAGATCATGGTATCTGTCTTTAGCTCATCTGTATACACGTGGTAGACCAATGCTTCCAAGAGGAGCTAAGATAAATGATAAAGATATTCAAGAACAAGACAATAGAAGGGGTAAATATGAAGCCCATCGTACATCAAGGGGTGGGGGGCAGTAGGTGGACAATGAAGGGTTATGACATCTGATGTTCCATGGTCTTTGTTCAGTAAGTAAACATATTCTGTTTGGCCTGCACACTGTTATACACTTTTTTTTTAGTTAGTTGATGCTTTAAAGAATAGAGCCTGCTTTCAATGATCAGCCTACAGCAGCAAGTCATTGATACAACACTTCTGACTTGTGCTGATTCCTCAATTGCACCTTCCTCTTGGCATCTACTGTCTGTTTTCTGAAAATATCTCCTTTATTGAGGACTTATTAAGGTTGTGCTAAGCCCTTTACATGATTTTTCTCTCTCCCTCTACCCTCGGGTACTGGGGATTGAAACCAGAGGCATTCTACTACTGAGCTACATCATCAGCTATTTTTTGTTATTTTTATTTTGAGACAAGGTCTTGTTAAGTTGCTGAGGCTGGCCTTGATCTTGCAATTCTCCTGCCTCACCCTCCCAAGTAGCTGGGATTATAGGTGTGGCCACTCTGCCCAGCCAGCATGATTTTCTTATTAATGGTCTCATGAACTTTTCAGGGACATTCTTTTCACCTTATCCATTTTGTAGAGGAGGTACTAAGAAGTAAGGAATTTAGTTGCTTGAGGCCACACAGGTGGTTTGTGGGCAATCTGAATTTCAGGCTTGTTTGAGGGCAAAGGTAATGCTCCTGACTCTGGAGCTCAATGGGCTTTGCATCCAGTTCCCACCCAGGATCCAGGCTAAAGGCTGACTCCCTGAGAGTCCTCACCCACGTGGTGGACAAGAAGATGGCAGTGGTGACTCGGATGTTGCCTAACAAACATGCAATAACACAAGCAGGGGGAACTCTGGTAGTTTCGTGGCTTCCAGAGAGCTTCATGTTCAAAACAGAATCTTGTTTAGTTTTTCATCCGTTGGGAGTTGCCTTTGAGTGATCCAAGGAAGGAGATCCTGGAGGACTGACATGGTTACTGTCCCCATCACTCTTCTCTTTGAGCATGATGCTTATACCAATGGACGCTCAGAGCTGGGCCAGGAAGCACTACTGTCTTCCTTCCCAGACTAGTGTCATTTAGCTCATGAACCATCCCAGGACTGAGATGGCTACAGGCAATGAGGCCCTCATTAATAGGATTCTCAAGAAGTCCCATGTCTTGCAAATCAGCCTAACACTTAAGACTGAAGCTCCCTGAATTTCCTTTGGACAATCCATTCTGAAGACTCTTCCATGATTTCAGGGCTAGGTTCAAAACTAAAGATTGCATACTGATGTTCCATGGTCTTTGTTCAGTAAGTAAACATATTCTGTTTGGCCTGCACACTGTTATACACTTTTTTTTAATTAGTTGATGCTTTAAAGAATAGAGATTTTTCATGAAAATGTACATTTCTGGTTTCCCCTGCAACACTGGAGAGGTTGAAATATATACGTACCTACAGTGTGGCCTGAATCCTTCAAACCAGGCTTGTGTCTGTAGTGGCCACATGTCCCACCTGCCCTGTTATCTCAATTCAACTTATTTATTTATTTTTATTTTTTTTCATAATGCTGATTTAATGCAGCGGTGCTTTACCACTGAGCCAATATCCCCAGTCCTTTTTATTTTTTATTTTGTGTCAGGTCTTGTTAAGTTGCTTAGGGCCTTGCTAATTTGGGGAAGCTAGCTTTGAACTTGCAATCCTCCTGTCTCAGCCTGCTGAGTTGCTGGGATTATAGGTGTGCACCACTGCACAGGGCTCCCTTCAGTTATTTATGGGACCTGTCTGCTCCCTCAAGGCACTGCAGCATATAACTCAGGCATTAGGTTTACATTCTCCAGTAAGGTAACCATGAGCCATATATAGCTAGTTACATTTACATTGAAATTCATTAAAATCAATGGAATTTCAAACGGAGCGCCTCAGTGGCATTAGTCACACTTCAAGTGATCTCTAAAGAATGGCACTAGTGGCTACAAACATGAGTAGAACAGATAAGCACAGATCAATCATCACAGACTGTTGGAAAATGCCACTCTAGACATTAACCAAATTGGAATCATGGCCAGCACCTAGCATGCAATTCTCCCTACCTTATACCTCTTACTACCCACCCAGAAGGTTTACTGTCCTGAGAAATGCTATTATGGAAAGCGGAAGAGCTATTTAACCTCTGTGTTAATACTTTATAAAGGACATCCCATGAATTGTCTGATTAATTCTTTCATGAGATAAGGAAAATTGTAACCCCTCATTCTCAAGACAAATAAAGAAAGGTTTAAAAGTTAGTATATGACCGGGTTTGGTGGCACATGCCTGTTATCCCAGCATGTCTGGAGGCTGAGACAGGATATTTCAAGTTCAAGACCAGCCTCAACAACTGCAAAATAAAAAAATGAAAAGGGCTGGGATGTGGCTCAGTGTTTAAGCACCAAAGTTTCAATCCCTGGTGAAAAAAAAAATTAGTAAAATGCAGATGGTCACATTGTTGGTATATGGCAGAGCCAGGATATGGTCCTAGAACTTATGGACCATTCAGTGATGCAGGGTCCATAAAAGTGGATCTACAGTCTCAATTAGCAATGATCCCACTGGAAAGCCAAAGGGAAGGGATTCAGTGCCCTAGATTCACTGGGATATGGCTGAAGTATTCACCAAATAAGGTTAAGTTATGTTTTTGACTAATTTTTTTTTGGGGGGGTACCGGGGATTGAACTCAGGGGTGCTTAACCACTGAGCCCCATCCCCAGCCCTTTTTATATTTTATTTAGAGACAGGGTCTCACTGAGTTGCTTAGGGCCTCACTAAGTTGCTGAGGCTGGTTTTGAACTTGAGATCCTCTGCCTTAGCCTCCTGAGCTGCTGGAAGACTAATCTTAATGTCCACTTGGATTAAAAACTGAAAAGTGTCTGAATGTTGACAGCTATTTCTTCATTTCTATAATAATTACATTGCATCTTCTTTTCCTGATTGTGACTGAGAATTCACAGCTGCCAATTGTTACCAAATTATAAATATGTTTAGCTACTCCATTTATTAAGAATTTACTTTGACATTCAAATGGAATAGCATTTTTCATTTTGAAGAGGGTTTAGCTGGGTGTGGTGACATACTCCTGTAATCCCAGCAGATCAGGAGTCTGTTCAAAGTTTGAAGCCAGGCAAGTTCGAAGCCAGCCCCAGCAACTTAGCAATGCCCTAAGCAACTCAGTGAGACCCTGTGTCTAAATAAAATAGAAAAAAACAGCTGGGGATGTGATTTAGTAGTTACATGCTTCTGGGTTCAATCTCTGGTACAAAAAAAATTAAAATAAATAAAAATAAAGAGATTTTTTTTGGGGGGATACCAGGGATTGAACTCAGGGGCACTCAGCCACTGAGCCCCATCCCCAGTCCTATTTTGTATTTTATTTAGAGATAGGGTCTCACTGAGTTGCTTAGCCCTTCACTTTTGCCGAGGCTGGCTTTTAACCTGTGAACCCACTGCCTCAGCCTCCTGAGCCACTGGAATTACAGAAGAGGATTTATTTTAAAATGTGTTGTTCTATTCCTATTTAGAAGCATTATTTTCACAAATCATACTTACTTAAAATCATTATATGTCCAGAATGGGGGAAAAAGATACTACTTTAACTTTTGCCTCCTACTGTGGGTTACAGATCATTTGGGAAGAGGGAGGATGTTAGATTAATTAATCTCATTGTGGATGGGAATTGTGATATTTTTTTTGTCTTTGGGCAAAATAATTATCAGAGTCCATGAATGTGAATAAATTTGTTTTTTTGTTGCTTCCTACAGATTCTTCTTAATAAGTATTTTTTTCCTGCTTTCTTTGTAATCTTTAACTACTGGATGTCTCTCTTTGCTCACTCTCATTGCTTTCCACTTCCTTGCTTCTAAATTATGATTTTTCTTTATAAAGAATGCAACACAAAATCACAAGCTACTTTTTGGTGCTGAAGAGTGAAAAAAATTTGTAAGTGAGTAAAAGACTATTTTTAAAAGTAAAGAGGACACACATTTGTTTGGCTTGTGTCAAGCTTTTCCTGTGCTCTATATTTGATACTTATCTTGTAGTTGTCTAAACTAAAAACATTTATCAGAAATATTTTTATGACAGGATCTGCTTTTCCAGGGCTCATAATTATCACCAGCTTTGCTTGCCAATGAAGAAGAAGAATGCTTTCATCTGGATAAATTTATGCATGGGGTGGGGGGCAGGAGATTTTCATCTATTGCCCAGAGGCTGGGGAAAATGCTTTTTAGAAAAGTAAATGGTAGATTTGATTTATATAGTTTCTCATTTCAATTATAACCACATACGATGCTGGTTGCCCTCTAAACGAAACGACTGGCATTGGACATGTTTTCCTTTTTTCTTGAGGGAAGTTAAGAATCCAGATGAGTATCATTTATCCAACATGCTTGGAACGGGAAATACTTCAGATTTCAAAGCTTTTCAGATTTTGGAATATTTGCATAGATTGTACCAGGTGAACATCTCTAATCTGAAAATCTGAAATGTCCCCCAATTCAAAACTTTTTCAAGTGTCCTATTGATGCTCAAAAAGTCTCAGATTTCAAAGCATTTCAGATTTCTTATTTTCAGATCAGGGAAGCTCAACCTATGCTTGCCTCTTGAGACTTATATATTGGCTAGATTTCTTACGAGTTTAGGAAGAGTTTTCCCTAACAGAAAATGTATTTGAATTAGCTAGTAACATTCAAACCTGAAAGGAAAATGATTTCTCAATGCAAATAAAACTTGCTTAGAAGTAAATGTTGAGCTGGAGAATTTATTTATTTACTCCTTCAATGAACATTTCCCAAGTGCCCATGACGTGTCCTCTACTCCTGAGCTTGTCAAACTTCAATAGGCAAAGAAATCCCTTGAGATGTTGTTAAAGATCAGCTTCTGCTGCAGTTGGTCTTGAGTGGGGCTGGAGCTTCTGCATTTCTCATAAGCCGAAGTTGAGGCCATCAGTCCTGATCCAGGGACCGCACACTGTGCAGAACACTTTTGGCATCAGAAAGAGAGATGAACAAAATACAGCCCTATAAAGGGCCCTTGAAGAGATGGAGGAGAAATGAATTACAAAAAGAGTGGGAGGAATTGTTTGGGGGCATTATTTGAGTACTTCTTATTTGAACAGCACTCCTGTGATCACAACAATAAATTCTGCACAAACTTAACAAAACAACTATGTGAAAGCCTGGGGTAAGGCCACGAGAAGGCAGATACTGTAGTGGATTTGACACTTGCAAAATGGGAATGGTACTTGGTGGGCTTTTCATTTTCTGATGGTTTTTAACCTGAGGGCTATCCCTCCCTCATCTATGTAGGGCAACTCAGAGAGGACAGCTTGCAGTTGGATTGAAAAAATGGATGCTAAATTTCAGGGTGATTACAGCAGCTGCAATATTGTGTGTGTGTGTGTGTGGGGGGGGTAATGGTGTGGCTTAGCCTGGGAAACAAGGTTTGGGGCTCTAGCAGTCGAAAGAGGAGGCGAGGCACCATTGGGATGGTAGGCATTTTTTATTCAGAGGTGGCAGTATCCCTTGTCTGCCCCCTAACCATTTCCATAGAACTTTTTAGTATGCAGACCAGGCAAAGAAGGCAAACTGCCAAGAGGTTACGACAATAGGTGCAGCTCATGAGCAAATGTTTATGACCTTGAGTGCATACACTGAATCAAGGTGTTCATGACCTTGGCTACATGCTAAAAACATAGCCCGCCAGAAGCCTCCGTGAGGTTCCCTATAGCCATTTTGGGCCTGCCCAACAAAAGAGAGTGAGTGGAAACTAGAGGGAGTGAGTCCCACAGGTTGTGTGTAGTTCCTGTCCCAATCAGTGGCTATTCCTCAAGTCATGCATGCATGGGGCAGTGTGGGAGACCAACCATGCCCTTGACTGAGTCACACTCCCCGGATGGGTGCTGAGGTGCTCAGTCACAGAAATGTGGCAGAGCTTTCCCCACCCTTCTTGGGTTCGAGGGTCGGTGCTTGTGCATGGGTGTGTCTTGCTACAGCTCCATGGGTGAAGCTATGCTCACCTGTTCCTTTGTAATATAACCCCTTGCCCTGTTTAGGATAGAATCTTCCATGTAAGTGCCTTGTGTGTGTCCCCTTCTCTTACTGTGCCCTTGGGTGTGGCCTACCCAGGTGTCAGTCAACCTGCTGACAGTGGACATCATGAAGATAGACTCAGCCCCCTGAAACCTGACCCCTTGCCTCATTTGAATAGTTTCCCTCAATAAAAGGGATCAGCGCATGCTCTCGCTCTCTTTCTTCCTGTGGACCCTTAAGGTCAGAGGGGCTGTCACAGTGACCCCACAGAAAAAGGTATTTGTGTCTCTTGTGTGGTTATTTTGTGCAGCCCAGTGAGCCCAGTTCAACTGGAGTGACCCCTGAGCCTTTTAGTTTCGAGAACAGAAACCCAGGTAAGGCAGAAAGAACTGAAGGAGTATTTCAACTGCTGCCCAAAACAAGGAAGAAAATGTATGCAGTTTGAGTTCAACAAAGTTAAAAAACAGTAGCTTCAAAGGAGCATAACATAACAGAATCCAGGGTCTTTTCCACGTATCATTCTCAATATCCAAGATATTATCAAGACTTAGCAAACTGCTTCTGTCAGGGGTCAGATAGCAAATATTTTAGATTCTGGGACCATGTATTGTCTCTGTGGCACATTCTTTGTTCTCTCTTTTTAAAATAACTTTTAAACACATGTTTTGTTTTGTTTTTTATAACAACATTCTCAGCTTGGAGGACACACAAACACCAGGCAGCCCCCAGGTTGATGTTTGCTGATCCCAGGGAAAGGGAAGGAGTCCCTGAAGACACATGTAAGTAGAATGAAAACTTAAAGCAGAAGTTGTTTGAAAAAAAATGTCTTACACATTGAATTGGTGGAGGTTCAAATCACCTCCTGTGGTTTCAGGCTAAAGCAGGATGTAATCATTTGGCTCAAGTGACCCGGATGAAATCCAGTCAGCTGCTTCTTTGGCCCCAAGTTGGTCTAAGGGAAGAATGATGTTTCCTCTGAGAGGCCCTCTAACCCCAGCAGTCCAGGTACAGTCTGGGGGTCTTAGTGAAGTACTACTTACCAACTTCTGTGTAACACATTACTCCAAAACAACCATTTTATTATATTCCAGAATTATATGGGTCAGGAATCCGGGTATGGCCTGGCAGTGATTCTTCTGCTCCCTCTGGTATCATGGAGCTTACTTGGTGATATTCTGCAGACAGATGGGTACATCTGGAGCCGCGTGGTGGCTTCAGTCATGCATGGCCTGGACGCTTGCCTAGTCGGCTGGGCTCAGCTGGGTCTAGTGAGTGGGACTAGCTGGGACAGCTATGCGTGGCGTCTCCAGAGAGGTCAAGTGTAGTTGGACTTTTTTATGAGAATTCAGAGCTCCAAGACAGAGGAGATGGATCTGCCAGGTCCTGGCAGCCTAACCCTCAGACTGGCACAACCAAACTTCCACCAATGTTTTCTGGCTAAGACAGTCACAGAGCCCACTTGGATTCAAAAGGAAGAGATCCCACCTCTCAGTGGGAGGAGTACCAAACATTTTTTTTTTTGCTCTGTTTCATCTGCCATCAAGGGAATTTAGCAATATTCTAATGGTGAGTATGTATCATGGAATTCTACTTTCTTTACACTACAGAGACACAAGAGGAATGGCACCCTTATAGGAAACAGATATGCTTAAATTTCTAGTAAATTAATAAAAATGTTTTGTTATTCTACACTCTAATGCAATCCATCACAACTTCCAGTGGGGTAAAAGCAAGTAAGGACTGGATTGGGTTCTGATTTAAAAAATGGTAGAAAAAAGTAGAACAAAACAGAACAACAAAAAACTTTGAAATATGCTTAGACAGGAAAAGGAGGCTGAATGGAAACAATGTGTTTTTAAAAGAGAGAAAGTAAGATGTTCCCAGAGGTGAAAGGAAGACAGTAAACTCAAATTAGGGGACAACAGGATTAGAGAACAGTTGAGGCAGAAAAATAATTTCAGCAGGGTGTGGTGGTACATGCCCAGGGTTCCAGCTACTTGGGATGTTAGAGTCTGTAAACAAGTCAGGATGGCGCCTGGCATTTTGCCATTGGGAGTGGTTTGTGAAGTAACGCCAGGGAGCCATTAAGTGTGGAGATTGGTTGACTGCTGTATCTAGTTTATGTTAATTAAGATAAGCTGTGTGGAATGTATATATACCCCTCCTGTCCTACAATAAACGGCTCCCACTTCTGCTGTATCAATCTACACAAGTTGCTCGTCACCCCCTGGTTATTTTGCTGCAGCCGGACTGCGCATTGGGAGGCTGAGGCAAGAGGATTTAGAGTTAGAGGCCAGCCTCAGCAACTTAGTGAAGACCTTTCTCAAAAAGAAAAGGGAGGTAGGGCCTGGGGATTTAGCTCAATCCAATTCTGAGATACATAAACAAAGAACCGAGGGAAATAATAAAAAAACCCTCACATTTCACCAATACTTTATGCTATCTCCTACTTTAAAGTTCATCCTCCTAGACATCTCACTCACTATGAAAGAATGAAAAAAGTCTATTTTCTCTGTGCCCTGTAGCAGAAGAGCATTTGCCTTTGCACTTCCTTGTAGATGGAATAATTTTTTTTTCTATTTGTCAGTTCTCTAGGGCTCCTGATATGAAAAGCCAGAGAAGGTTGTCACAAATTGGCTTTCCCTCTGAAAAGGTGTCTAAGACACCGTTAACCTAGAAGCCACAGGAGTGGAGGCAGCTATGGTTGGAAGAGCCCCAGGGAAGACAAACCATGGATAGACAGGCAGTGAGAAAGAAGACCCATTCTAGCCAGGTGTGGCCGATCATGCCTGGAATCCCAGCAACTTAGGAGGCTGAGGCAGGAGGACCGCAAGCTCGAGACCAACCTCAGCAACTTAGCAAAACGCTGTCTCAAAAAAAAAAAAAAAAAAAAAAAAAAAGACTAGGGATGTAGCTCAGTGATACTGCACCATCATGGTCAATTCCCAGTACCAAAACCAACCAACCGGGGCTGGGGATGTGGCTCAAGTGGTAGTGCGCTCACCCGGCTTGCGCGGGGTGCTAGGTTCTATCCTCAGCACCACATAAAAATAAAATAAAGATGTTGTGTCCACCGAAAACTAAAAGATAAATATTTAAAAATTCTCTCTCTCTCAAAAAAAAATCAACCAATTACAAAAATACATTCTGTTTCTAAAAAGATGAACATATTCACTTCCTGAACAAAACACACACCATCTAAATCAACATACTTGCTCTTATATGCCCTTTTACCCCATTTCTCTCTCTCTTTCTTTTTTCTTTTTCTTTGTTTTTTTTACCAATTCAGTCTTTTGACCTGTCCCTCAGAACAATATTCAGAGCTCAACATCATAAACCAATTTTTTGACTTTCAATGCTGAGAGTTTGTGCAGCATAAAATCTACAATTCAAAGTCAAGAGACAAAGCAACCTGCAGCTCAGAGGAATCACTACAACTCCCAACACTGGAAAAAGAATAAGTTTCTCAGCGGTAATCCACCTTGCTCTTCAGTATTCAAGCCAACGATCAGATTGTGGTTGAATCCAGATGGAAGCTCATCCATCCAGTGGTAGCAAAAGCAGCTCAGTTTTTCTGGCACAGGGGTGCACACCAGTAATCCCAGCAACACAGGAGCCTGAGGCAGGTGAAATTCAAGTTCAAGGTCAGCCTGGGCAATTTAGTGAGATCCTGTCTCAAAACACACAAAGAGACAAAATAGTTTCATAGGACTGATTTTCCTGGGTTGATTTCCTCAATGGAACAACAGTTTTCTCTTCCTCCTCCTTCTTTTTCTAACTCCTTTTCTTATTTGTTCTTTTTAAATTTACGTGACAGTAGAGTGTACTTGGACATATCATACATATATCAGATCATCATGGAGTCTAACTTCCCATTCTTGTGGTTGGACATGATGTGGAGTTTCCCTGGTCGTGTGTTCATATATGAACACAGGAAAGTTCTGTCCCATTCACTCCACTGTCTTTCCTATTCCCATCCCCCTCCCTTCCCTTCAACCCTCTTTGTCTAATCCAATGAACTTCTCGTATTCCCCTCTCCTCCCCTTATCAAGGGTTAGAATCCACATATCAGTGAAAACATTTGACCTTTGGTTTTGGGGAAATGGCTTATTCTACTTAGCATGATAATCTCCAGGTCCATCCATTTACCGGCAAATGCCATAATTTCATTCTCCTTTATGGCTGAGTAATACTCCATTGTATGTATGTATGTATGTGTGTGTGTGTGTATATATATATATATATATATATATATATATATATATATCACAGTTTCTTTATCCACTCATCTGTTGAAGGGCACCTTCTATAGCTCAGCTATTGTGAATTGAGCTGCTATAAACTTTGATGTGGCTGTGCTAATGACTCTCTTTTTAAATTTTTTTAACATTTATTTTTTAGTTTTTTAGGTAGTTACAATGTCATTAGTTTATTTTTATGTGGTGCTGAGGATCAAACCCAGTGCCTCACGCCTGCTAGGCAAGTGCTCTACAGCTTGAGCCACAACCCCATTGGCCTGAATATGAATCAGGCCTATGAAAAGGTCAGGCACAGGTGAAGTGCAGCCTTGTAAAGAGAGCTGTGTACCTTCAGAACTTTCTAAACACACACACACACACACACACACACACACACACCACTATATTTTTCTGATTTGTGAGAATATCTGAATAGGATTGAAGAGACTCTCTATGTAGGACTTGCATGGTACATACACTTACATTCACCTGAGTTAATCATTTCCAACAATAGTGTGTTAGAGCTTTGGACTAAAAAGAGAAAACAGAGTACAGGTGTTCAAAGGATTATGGAATGCTGAGTTGAGAAGAAGGGATCTTAGAGATCAATGGCTCAATCTAATTGGACTTAAGCCTCAAGATAGTTAATGATTATTTTCCTAATGTTATGCACCTTGTAAGTGCTGGGCTCAAGACTGCATCTGCATCTTGTGACTCTCAAACCACTTCTCTGTCTTGATATTTTAGTCAGCCATCTTCCATGGTCCTGACGGCTAACAAAGTAGCTGGCATGAGGAACTGCAAGATTCTACTCTCAGTGGTTTAGCAAACCAAATTATTCATTCATGCAAATCAAGGGCAGGTCAGAGGAATTTCTCTCTGTCCAGCAAAGTAAAGGGCTTGATTCTCTTCAACTGGAGCCACTACAGTGGCAACAGATGGTGGCAGGTCAGCACAGCAGTGACAAGCAGAGGGTGGCCTAGCATACCCATTCTCAAATGCTTCAGCCTGCAAAGTTTGCTGTTACTGCTACTCACACATTGTTGGCTGGGAATGGTTAAGTGGCCCCATTAAACCTAAAGGCTCTGGGCAAATATGCTCTCCAGAAAAGGCTTGAGAAAATATAAACTGATGAATACTTGCCATCTCTTCCATACATGTATGTCCAGGAAACACACATACAGCAATATTATTATAAGAGCTATGGTAGCATTGTGGGTGGTTGGAAAGTCAGAATACAACATATAATCTTTCCACTAAATTATTATTGAAGTGTGAAGGCCTGGCAAGAATTAATGGCTTATGAATCCACCTCTTTTAGTCCAATCATTCTAAATCCCTAAGCCAGACTTTCACAAACATTACGATCCAAAAATATTGGCCACCTGCTGTGTCCGTAAAAATTCCAGTGATCGGAACTCTAAATTGGATCTTTCTTTCTAAAGCACTTTGCAGCTTGCAGTTGGCCCAGTGTCAGAGGGAGCCATGCCTCCCATAAAAGGAGCATGAATATGTGCAAAACTCATCCACCTCCAAAGGCAGGTCAGAGCCAGGTCTTGGAGGGCATGTGCTTTGCTGGCACATGGCATGTCCCACTCACATGGCCCAGTGAGTCTCTGGAAGCTTTCCAGCTCTGGATAACTCTTTAAAAAGTTCAGCCATGGGTCCCTGCTAAAGTTCAGCATCTGCTTCTTGTATTCCCATTTTGTTTCCTTAATGCTGGGGATGGAATTCCATGTGAGGCAAGTGTTTCACCCCTGAGCTAGCCCCCAGTCTTCTAAAAATATTTTTTTTTTCTTTGCAAATCTGAGGCCAGCCTGGGCAACTTAGCTAGACTCTGTCTCAAAATAAAAAGGACTAGGGATGTAGCTCAGTGGGACAGTGCTTGCCTAGCCTGTGCAAGGCCCAGGATTTGGTCCAGGGTATTGGCTCCCCTGCTTTGCTGTTGAAGTCTCTGAAGGACCCACCTTGAGCTATTGTTTATGCCTTGCCCCTGGCTTCCAGCTCATTCTCACAACTGGGATCCATGGAAGCTCAGCCCTTTGCCACAGATGAGTCAAACTCCAAGTGCAGTTTGTGCTTCCGCACTGTTTAGCAGAGCGGGGTGGGGGAGATCTCCTAAAACCATATCCTAACTCCATCCTGCTTCCCTCTCTTTCTTAAAGATTTCTCCAGAGAGGGCTGTGCTGCATATGGAAAGATTATATGTTGTATTTTGACTTTCCAACCACCCACAATGCTTCCATAGCTCGTATGATAATATTGCTGTACGTGTGTTTCCTGGAGAGTCCCACCTTGGGCTAGGCTTCCAGAAAACCTACCTAATACATATGCAGGCCATCCTTTGAGGAACAAGTCTAGAATGTTCTACAACAGCTAAGGCAGTGGATAGTGGACTTCGGGTCAAGCAGATCAGGTTTTCAAAAACTTTAGCTGACACCTCTTGATCTCCTACTCTAGGGTAGGAGCTGTTATATGCTGTTAGGAGTTGGCTCTTAACACCTTCAGGACAATTCTGAAGGAGGAACCATACTCAGATCCATTTTGCAAATAAAGCCATGAGATCAAATGAAGCATCCCAGGCTGTCCACTTAGGAGCAGAGCTGGGATTTGAACCCTGATGGCCTGGATCTGCAGCCTGTGCACCTAGTGACAATGGCCACGTCCTGCTTCTGTGGTGATTGGCTGTACTTTCTAGCCCTCCGCAGCCTCATCTGTCAAACAGAGATGATAAAAGCCACTTTTGGGATTAGGCAAGGATTAAATGAGATAATTATTTAAAGTGCCTAATACGGAACTGGGCACATTTTAGGTGCACCATTGACTTTATTACAATAAATTCAATTTTTCTGGTACTCACCTGGGATGTCTGCACATCTCATCTCAGCCAAATAAGACCAATATCAGGTTTCAAGGTCTGGTCTGGTGTGGTGCATGTTCTTTTGACAACCAGACTCAGGTTTCAGGCCTGTTTGCTTTAAGACAGGTGGAACTTTTTGACTCTATTTGTCATAAGCCCTGCTAGACGAGGCTCCCAGATGTTTTTTCTAGAGAAGATAGACACCTAACATTCTAAAATGTTTTCTTAAGTCTGATTTTGAACTCATGATCCTCCTGCCTCAGCCTCCAGGGCTGCTGGGATTACAGGTGTGCACCACTGCACCTGGCTCCACCCTTGACTTTCTGAGTCTGGTTTGTTTAATTGGGCATGATGTTCCTCAGTTCCTGATGATGATGATGGTGATGATAATGAGAATAATAAAAAGAAATCCAGTAGAGGAAGGGGATCAGGAAGAGGTAGGAGGGGAGGGAAAGTGGGAGGTACTGGAGAATGAAACTGATTAAATTATGTGCATGCATTCATATGCACGATTCCATTATTATGTGTAATGATAATGATCCAACAAAATCCACACACACACACAAAAAACCACACTAGGTATTTAGGGGTCTGTTGGCAACATGCCAGGTGACACACATACCCACGGTAGAATCTGCCAGATTTTTCAGGGTGGCTCCTAGGGATTCAGAGCCAGGAGAGGCTGGCATGTTTGTGTGTCTTGAAAGGTGAGGTTGCTGAACACTGACCTCTCTAAAAGTCCTCCCACTTGAGGAGAAGCTAAATATGTAATAGGGAGGAGGCAAAACCGTATGTTCCAATATAAAAGGCAGAAGAAACTTCATGTGCTTTAATATACTCAAGATAGTTCCGTCAGAGAGCAGAGCAGTGGTTTCCTGGTGGAAAGGGAGAGGCAGGGATGAAAAAGGGATGCCAGGAAACTATTTGGGGGGAGTGATGGATATTTTCATTATCATGATTTTGGGAATAGTCACATGGTGTGTACAGGCAGCATCGAGGCTCATCAAATCATTCACTTTAGATGTGTGCATTAACGCATATTTAATTTTACCTCAAAGAATGGAAAAGGGAGCTTATTTTGTCAATATCAAAGATTGACAGAAGTGAAGGCTACAGGGAGAGGTTACCAAGGGCAGGAGATCATTAGATGACATATCAAAATGATTCAGCAGATGGGCTGGGGATGTGGCTCAAGTGGTAGCACGCTCGCCTGGCATGCGCGGGGTACTGGGTTCGATCCTCAGCACCACATAAAAAAAGTAAAATAAAGATGTGTGTGTCCACCGAAAACTAAAAAAAAATAAATAAATATTAAAAAAATCTCTCTCTCTCTCTCTGTCTCTAAAAAAAAATGATTCAGCAGACTTCTGAGTGACAATATTGAAGGATATGGAAATGACAATCCCCAAAACAGTGGCCTGGGAAGAGGGAGGGAGGAAGCAGGTGAAACATTGATAACACTGATCCTTTCCCAGGGACAAGATCATCCCTGGGAAGGAAGAAAACCTCACCCAGTAACAAGACAATCCCTGGAAAAGGGCGAGCATTGATCCCTTCCCATTTTGTCCTCAGTGACAGTACAACGGACCAAGCAGATTGGGTTTTCATTCTTGTCCTCTAAAAAACACTGCCCAGTAAAAACAAATTCCAAAGCCTCACTACCTGTTTCCTGAATGCCCAAACTGATATGTTCTGTTAAAGCCTTTAATGGTTAGGTCACTTCCCAGGGTGCAACCTACATAAACCCATACCACCCCTGTAATCAGGGCTATTTTCTACCCAGAAAGAGAGCCACCCGATGCCTGACTCCACTGCTAAATAAAAGGCACAGCTGATCCATGACGTTGGCTTCCACCCCGGTTATTTGTACTTTCCTATGGTGCCAGAACTGTTTGGATTATTTTTGTTTACAAATATCATCATCACTTTCATCACCAAGGCTAGTATTTGTTTTTTTTTTTTTTGGGGGGGGGAGGCGGGGTACTGGGGATGGAACCAAGGGCCTCACAAATGCTAGGCAAGCGCTCTACCATGGAGCTACACCCAGCCTCCAAGACTAGTATGTGTTAAATACTCACCCTTAGACTAGGCATTCTTCAAAAGTTTTATTTGTATTGAAATAGCCCCCAGAAGACCTTTACCATGATTAAGCTTCTCCAAGGACACCCTGCCCCCCACCATAATTAAGCTTCTTGTCAACTGATGTTTACAAAGAATGTCAGCAGGATTTTTGCAGAGAGCTCTCCTTGTGGTTTGTAGCTTCCTCTTTCTTGTAAAAGCTGGGTCTACAAGCAAGCTTGTTGCTGTGCTAAAGATACTATGTCTGTCTTCTTGGTAAAAACTTGTGAAACCAGCTAGGCATGGTGATGCATGCCTATAATTCCAGCAGTTTGGGAGGCCGAGGCAGGAGGATTACAAGTTCAAAGCCAGCCTCAGCAATTTAGCAAGGCCCTAAGCAATTCAATGAGACCCAGTCTCTAAATAAAATATAACAAGGGGCTGGGATGTCGCTCAGTGGTTAAGTGCCCTGGGTTCAATCCCCGATACAAACAAAATGAAACAAAACCCTCGAACTTGTGAAACCTCTGTTTAGCCTAATAATTAAGAATGAGGGACAAAGAGTAATTGCTATGTACCTACCCACTGTCATGTAACCACACTACTGAGTATAAATCTCAGGGTCCAGAGATTTTTAGGCATGAGCCCCTCTGGACCACTGCAGCTTAAACCTGCTTCCTGAAAGTCCCTCAGGTGTCCAGCCTCATCTGTCCTACATCATTATCATCTCATTTAATCCTCACAATCATCCTGGAAGTTTTTCTCACTGTTATCTCCATTTTACAGTCGGGAAAACAAAGTCATAAAGGTTAAAATTTGCCCTGGGCTGCAGAACTAGCAAGGAGTCAGCGCAAGATTTGAACCAGTCAGAATCTGTGCTCCTCAACCCTGCCCACTGGGAATAAGATCCTCCTTAAAGGCTGCAGTTTGGCAGGAATTTTTCATATTGGTTCTTAAGGGCAGAATAAGGGACAATGATACTTTCTAGAAAGATCCATAGCTTGCAAGGCCTGCATGAATATATCAAATCTGTGTCATGTTTGAGGGTAATTGCTAAAGTGTCCTGAAAATGATACATACATGAACTTGTCTGAGGTCTGTGGCTGGAGCAGTACTCAGCTGGGGTGTCTAGTCTGGTGAACCAGTGGCAGAATCAACTACGTTTTGGTTTGGTTACTTCATTAGTTTTTAGGGGGGCATGGAAATATTTCCAAACCTCATTTTCTGGGGGAGGTTGTAGCCTCACATATAATGCAGTAAAATTGATCACGTTCTCCATTTTAAAATACATAATTCAGGGACATGAGGTACATTTGTTGCCATATTTTTCATTTTTATATTTTGTGGTGTTGGGAATTAGAACCCAGGACCTTGCATGTGCTAGACAAGTGCTTTCCCTACCACTGAGTTACACCTCCAGTCCTGTTGTTACTATTTTTTTGTTGTTTTTTATTTGTTCTTTTTAGCTATACATGACAGTAGAGTTATTTTGACCTATCATACATACATGGAGTGTAACGTCCCATTCTTGTGGTTGGACATGATGTGCAGTTTCACTGGTCGGGTGTTCATCCATGAACATAGGAAAGTGATGTCCCGTTCATTCTTCTATCTTTCCTATTCTCATCCCCTCTCCCTTCCCTTCCTTTCCCTTTGTCTAATTCAATAAACTTGTATTCTTCCTTCCTCTCCTTATTGTGAGTTAGCATCTGCATATCAGAGAGAACATTTGGCCTTTGGTGTCGGGATTAGCTTCTTTCAATTAGCATGGTAGCCTCCAGTTCCATCCATTTATCGGCAAATGCCATAATCTCATTTGTGGCTGAGTAATATTCCATTGTGTATATTTACCACATTTTTTAAATCCGTTCATCTGTTGAAGGGCATGTAGCCTGGTTCCATAACTTTGCTATTATGAATTGAGCTGCTGTGAACATTTAGGTGGCCGTGTCACTGTAGTATGCTGATTTTAAGTCCTTTGCTGTTGCCTTACTATTCATGTTAGTGTTTGATCCCGGAGAGACAGTTACATGGGGATTAACATGTATGCTTTCTGCAGTCAGGTTGGCACTTGATTTCCACTTCTGCCTCTTAACTGGTGTATGACCTTGGGCAATTAATACTCCATTCTTCAGTTTCTTCATGTATAATGTGGTAACAATAAAGTCCAACCAGGCAGTACTTTTTTATTAATATTTTTTTTGGCACTGGGAATTGAACCCAGGGGGTGCTTAACCACTGAGCCACATCCCCAGCCCTTTTTATATTTTATTTAGAGACAGAGTCTCACTGAGTTGCTTAGGGCCTCTCTAAGTTGCTGAGACTGGCTTTGAATTTGCAATCCTCCTGCTTCAGCCTCTCAAGCCACTGGGATTACAGGTGTGTGCCACCATGCCAGGCCAGGAAATACTATTGAAAGGATTAATTGATATAAGGTCAGCAGATTGCTCAGCATAATTTCTAGCATGGAGTAAAAGCTTCCAATGTGCTAAAAGAAATGTCGCTATTATGAGTTTATCTAGTGTTTCTGCAAGTAGGGGGTTCTTAACCTGGCAAATGTGAACCCTGAGTGCTTCTTTTTTCAAAAATATTTTTAGTTGTAGATGGACCCATTATTTATTTATTTATTATGTGGTGCTGAGGATGGAACCCAGTGCCTCACACATGCTAGGAAAGAGCTCTGCCACTGAGCCACAACCCTAGCCCCTCCTGGGTGATTCATTTTTTCCATTTTTAAAATTTGTTCTAATTAGCTATACATGACAGTAGAATGCATTTTGACACATCATACATAAATGGAATATAACGTCTCATCCTTCTGGTTGTACATGATGTAGAGTTACTCAAGTCACATGATCATGTATGTACATAGGGTAATAATGTCTGATTCATTCCAAAGTCCTTTTCAGCCCGATATACCCTCCTCTCCCTTCTCTCCCCTCTGTCTCATTCAAAGTGCCTCAATTTCCCCCCCTCCCTTATTGTGAATAAGCATCCTCATGTTAGAGAAAACTTTCAGCTTTTGGTTTTTGGGGATTGACTTATTTCACTTAGCATGATAGTTTCCAGTTCCATCCATTTACCGGTAAATGCCGAAATTTCATTGTTTTTATGACTGAGTAATATTCCATGTATATGTACCACATTTTCTTTATCCATTCATCTGTTGGAGGCTATTGAAGGGCACCTAGGTTGATTCCATAGCCTAGCTATTGTGAACTAACCTGCTATAAACCTTCATGTGGCTATGTCACTATAGTATGCTGATTTTAAGTCCTTTGGGTATATGCCGAGGAGTGGGATAATTGGGTCAAATGATGGTTCCATTCCAAGTTTTCTGAGGAATCTCCATACTGCTTTCCAGAGTGATTGCACCAACTTGCAGTTCCCCTGGGTGGCTCTTGACTCAGCCTGAGGGCGTCAGTACTCTCCTAAATAATATGCAAATTTATGCAGCCTCCCTCTGTGTTTGGAAATAGGGACACCAGCTGCTTTTTTCATTAGATTCTGAAAGAAGTGTTAAAAGTGCAAAGGCAAAAGCAGAAAAGTCATCAGAGAAGTGCCTCTGCTGTCCAGAGTCCTTGGATCACTGCCCTGTTTCTGCCTTCACTATGCAAAGGCTGTGGGTGAGCAGTCTAACAAAGATGCTTGCTCTTTGCTCAGGGCCACCTAAGGCTCTGCACTGAAGGGGCTGTGATCTACACTTCCTGGAGCTGTGGCCTGTGGTCTACAGAGCTCCGCCTACTTTGTCCCAAGTCCTTGTCACAGTGCAAGTGCAGGCTGAGTGTCCTGGTCACACAGTGCTCCCTGGGCTGCTGGGGGTGGGGAAACCAAGGAAAGAGACTCAGAGTTCAGAAGGCTTGGTTGCCCTGTGCCCTCAAGTGCCCATCTAGACGCTTGCCGCACACAGGGCCCTGAATATATCTTTAACAGTACCTTAATGTACCTGCACATCACCTGGGAGTCCTGTGGAAAACGTGGAAGCCGAGTGTGATTCTGTAATCCGAGCTACTCAGGAGGCTGAGGCAGGAGGATCACAAATCCATGGGCAACGGAGTGAGACTCTACCTCGGAAAAAATAAATAAACAAAAAGTAGCCTCTCACTGGGTGCAGTGGTGCATGCCTGTTATATCACAGCGGCTCGGGAGGCTAAGGCAGTGGGATCCCAAGTTTGAGGAACAGGCTCAGCAAATTAGCAAAGCTCTGAGCAACTCAGTGAGACCCTGTCTCTCAATAAAATATAAAAAGGGCTGGGGATGGGGCTCGTGGTAAGGCGCCCCTGGGTTCGATCCCTGGTCCTGAAAAGAAAGAGAAAAGGTGGTGGGGGAGGGGGGAGGGAAGAAGAAAGGAAGGAAGGAAGGAGGGAGATTCTTTGATTCTAAGAGAATAAGGGCATCCACTGTGTAGTGAAATTCATTGGGCGGAAAATAACCCAAGTCTAACAATCTACAGGACGTAGACAGACACTCTCAGGGCCATTGCTTCTAGCCTTTATCCCTAATGCCTAACAAGTGAAAGTGCATGAAAGCAGGAGGAAGGCCCTGTGTCTTCCCAGACGCAGACACAGAAAGGGGTGGACAATCCCCGTCCCTCCCTTCCACTGACTTCATGCCAGGTGGGTACAGCTGTGACTCTGGCCACTGCATTTATTTGCAAACCGAGCTTCACAGAGACAGCACAGCAGTGCCACTGGTCAGCGTGCTGTGTCTGGATGTCACAGTGTTTCGCCAGTCGGTAATGAATCGCATCATCTCCACTTTCCCATGACCTCTGGGCAACTGTGGAAAGCTGAAGAACAATTCTGGGCACTTGATTTCCCTAACAAAGCCACGGAAGGCCCAGATTCAACTGGCCTCTTTGAAACTTGAAAGGAATCACCATTTGTCACCTTTTAATGGGGCAAACTGATGGGGGTGGGCAGTGAATAACCACAGTGTGTTTCACTGGTTAAATGGGTAGCCTCTGTGAATGCAGATTCAAGAGATGAAAAAGAAAGAAATGCAGACCCTTCAAGAGTTGCTTGAGTTTGCTGGTAAATTTCCTATTTACAAAGAAAGTAAAATTCGCAAAGGCGGGATTTTGGAGGAAGAGCTTCCGGGACACAGAGAAAAGCAAATACTTTTCACCAGTTCTGAATGCGGTTAGCTTATTAAACATGACCCTGATGTTACGGCCTATGTTATGCCCTTATCCTGAAAGGGGCCCCAAACCTGGAAAACGTACCGCATCTCCACCAAAATGTCAATGCTGTCTGAAAGTTGCCACGGAGATGAAGTAGAAAGTTATGATCACATGGGTGTCTGAAGCATTCTTAAATTGTTTACTCCTCAAAAGAATATAATTGTTCTCTTTTGCTGGATGTGGTGGTACATGCCTGTAACCCAGAGACTCAGGAGGCTCTGAGGTAGGAGGACCACAAGTTCAAGGCCAGCCTCAGCAACTTAGTTTGACCCTGTCTGAAAATAAAAAATACAAGGGCTGGAGATGTAGATCAGTGGTAAAAAAAAAAAAAAAAAGTGTCCTTTCATTCAATCCTCATCACCTGGGAATCCCGTGGAAACAAATACACAAATAAATTGTTCTCTTTTATCCTTAGGGATTATTTTCCAATAGACCCCAGTGAATTCCTGAAGCCACAAATATTACTGTACTTTATATATACTCTATTTCCCCCATGCATACACACTGAGGATAAACTTTCACTCTTTCACTTAAAAGGAGCACTTTATAGCTTCGATTTGGCACATTCAAATTGCGATCCTTGCTACTCCTGTTCTCTGAGGCCATTTTTAAGTAAAGTAGGGTTACTTGAACACCAGCACTGTGCTGCTGCAGCAGTCAATCCAAATAATGTAGGTAGCTACTGAGTGACAAGTGGGCAGGTAGTATGTACAGAGTGGTTCCACTGGCCAGAGGGACGATGCACATCCAGGCAGGACAGAGCGGGGACAACGGGGGATTCATGACCTTACTTGGAATGTTGTGTAATTGAAAATGGACAAGTTGTTTCATTTTGAAATCTTGTTTAATATTTTTAGACTGTAGTTGGCTATGGTTAGATGACACCATGTGAAAACAGACGATTATTGGCTCCATTGTTACAGTGAGGAATCGGAGGCATGAAGATTTTCAATAACTTGCTTAAAGTTACCCAGGTGGGTAATGGCCTAACTTAAATTTGAGTAACTTGGCTCTAGCACATGCACTTCTATTGATACTGATGGATATTGATGATACTAACATATTAACAATGTGCTTCCAGTCTTGTAGATTCCACAGTATCAAATCCCCCATGAGGTGGATCTCCTGGCTCTAATGTTCCATGAGACATGCTTCAAGAGGCAAACAGTTGAAGTGGGTCCATCCAAGTCCATCAAATAATAAGTGCCCATTCCTTACTGTGACACAAAGGAGGAGAGATGGTGGTGACCGAGGACTCTAGCAACATGCAGAATGTGGTCCCTTTCTTAATGTTATCTCCTCTGAAAGACACATTTGAGCTGGGCCTGGTGGCACATGCCTGTCATCTCAGTGGCTTGGCAGGCTGAGGCAGAAGGATCACAGATGAGAGGTCAGCTTCAGCCACTTTGTAAGGCCCTATCTCTAAATGGAAAATAAAAAGGGCTGGGGATGTGCCTCGGTGGTTAAGGGTCCCTGGGTTTAATTCTTGGTACCAAAAAAAAAAAAAAAAAAAGACACATTGAACTGAGGACCCTGGATCCCTGACAGTCTGCAAGACACTATAAAGGGAAGGTAGTCGTGCTGGTGGGGATTTTCCTGTCCAGCTCGTCTGCTACCTGCATGCTGAACTTCTTTCAAAGCATCTAATCTTCTGTTCTCTCAAAACACACCTTGTTCTGAGGTCCTGGGGTAGGCAAGTAGCCAGTTATGCCACTAGGAGTCATCCTCTTGGGAATTCAGATCTTGAGCTGAATCCTACCAAGATAAACCCACCTCATGTAAACCAAAGCTGCACTGTGAGTTGGGGAAGCTACCGATTTGACCCTGCGGTGTGGATCTCCAGGTTCAAGTGCTACCCTTGCTTTGGGATCTCTGAGTCTTGCTTTCCAAGTGTTGTTTTGATTCCATGTAATCTGTCTTAACCCTTGATAAATTCATTTCAGTCTTGATTTTCTGTTCCTTGTAACCATATCACCCTAATTTTGTACGCTCACATTATGCATCCAGTTATTTATTAGACCACTTAATACTGAGCTGCCTTTATTTCCAATCACTTACAGAAGCATTCTGATGTGGTCACAAGGAAAGTGATTGGGTAAGATTCAAATAAACCTGTTGATGAAAATCAGTGTGGCCATATTTTAAAAGAAATGCCATTAAGAATATATCCCAAATTTTCTCTGAGCTCATTTCATTAACTGAACTTAGCGCTGAAGTAGGATTCAGAAGACCTCACTGCTGCACCTAGTGATTACAAAGAGACGGTGTGACCTTAGGCAAGGTACTTACCCTCTCTGATCTTATTTCATAGCTGTAAGATGAAGGGATGGGGGAGGGTCTTTGAGTATTCTGCTCCTAAGCTAGTTTCTAATGTTCTAAGTGGAAAAGATATGCTTTAGAAATCACTGAGGAATTGAGGAGATGTAACTCAAGAACTCCTTTTCAATTTTTATAAAAATAGAGTCATTTTTCTCATATGGATTGGTAAATAGAGTTAAATCCCAAGCTCACACAAAGGTGAGCATGCTATGAAGGATCCAGTATCCTTTGTGCCTGTAATGATTGTACATTTAAGAGGAGAGTTCTAAAAAGGTCAGGATTATCAAATAGGTCTCCCATCTTTTAACTGAAACCTAGTTATGGACCAATCCCAAGGTCAGCAATACATGCAATTTAATTTTAAGTTAGTAATAAATGAATTTTAGAGTTATGTGGACCTTCCAAGGAAATTTATGTTGAAGCAAAATTTATCTTACAGTGTTTTGGACTATTTTTTGGACAACTCTTCAAAATTCTATATTTCAAGATTCAGATCTAGCACCGAACAAAGAGAACAAAGAAAAACACATCTATCACTTAAAAGAGTCTGAATCTCAAAATGCATTTATCTTTTCACCTTATTTCCACATTGGATACTCCTCTGACCTCCAAAAGCCCACCTAAACCACAAGTTTTCCACAGTTGCTCCGGAGGATCTCCTACTGCTGCTGGTGCTTGATGTCAACTCTTTGGCAACATCATGAAATCATTTTCCTTGAGCTGAGCAAAATTGCCAATCCATATGGCAGAAAGCCAAATATCCGAAGGATTCCAATCAGTTCTATCTAGAGCTGAATTCATCTAACAGGATGGAAGAACACAATTGATGAAAAAAGTTTACTTTCCCAAGTATCATGGAAACTCACACATGTGAACTTACAAGGCATAAGAAATACCAAGACATTATTTTATTTTATTTTGTACTTATTAGTTATACTATAGTATTTTGACATATTATACATATATAGAGTATAACTTCTCATTCTTCTGGTTGCACATGATGTAGAATTGGTCATGTCATCATATATGCACATAGGAAAGTAATATCTGATTCATTCCACTATCTTACATTAATGTTGCATTTGTTGCAAAAACAATTTCAGACCACATCCTTTTTTTCTTTTTCTTTCTGGTATCGGGGATTGAACCCAGGGGTGCTTAACCAGTTGGCCATATCCCTAGCCCATTTATATGTTTTACATAGAGATAGGGTCTTGATGAGTTGCTGAGGGCCTTACTAAGGCTGGCTTTGAACTTGGGATCTTCCTGACTCAGCCTCCTGTGCTGCAGGGGTTACAGGCGTGAGCTACTGCACCCAACAGAGCACATGCTTTCACAATCATAAATTCTTCTAATTTCATCATCAGGATTAAGATGAAATGAGTCAAGCTTGGTGACACACACCTATAATCTCAGTGGCTCCAGAGGCTGAGGCAGGAGGATGACAGGTTCAAAGCCAGCCTCAGCAATTTAGAGAGGCCCTAAGCAACTCTGCAAGACCATGTCTCTAGATAAAATATTAAAAAGAGCTGGAGATGTGGCTCAGTGGTTGAGTGCCCCTGGGTTCAATCCTTGATACCAAAAAAAAAAAAAAAATGAACCGAGATAACATGGTCAACCATTAGCACAATTTCAATGCTTTACAGATAGATGTCAGCTCTGGTCTCTGACATTAAACCAGGCACTGTTATAATTTTTACTTAAAGCACATCATTTAGTCCTCACTGCCTTTGAAAACAGATGTGATTATTACTGCTATTTTCCTGATAAGGAAATTGAAGCTCAGAGTGGTAGGAATGCTATGCCCAAGGTCATATAGCTTGTAGTGATGGGCAGAGCTGCAGGTCACATCTAGGCTCAGTGCATTTTTTTTTCTTATACCAGAGACTGAACTCAGGGACACTTATCCACTGAGCCACACCCCCAGCCCTATTTTGTATTTTACTTAGAGACAGGGTCTCACTGAGTTGCTTAGCTCCTCACTTTTGCTGAGGCTCTTTGAACTCGTGATCCTCCCATCTCAGCATCCAGAGCCACTAGGGCATTAAAAAAAAAATCTGTCATATTAACAAGTGCAAGGTGAATCTGAAAGATCAAGAAAGTGGATCGGGTTTTTTGAAAACATTGAACTATCAACTAAACATTATGCCAAGGGAAAAGGCATTTGCCCCCTTTCCGATGACATTGTTAGGGATGACTAATCTGCTATGTGTGCTTGCATGACATCTGATGAGTGGACCATGAGCCACCAGCACAGCTCACAATTGTGCATTTGACCTGAGGATCTGAGGTCTCCCTGGTATGCTTTACCGCGGGACGGGTGGAGGTGTCATTATTCAGCCTGGCTGCTCATCATGGAGAGGAAAATGCTGGAGTTTCTGTGACCTAAGCAAAGACCTCTTTGGACAGCAGCCGCCATTGGCTTTGACCAGAGACAACACCCATAATAGGATCCATCTGTGCAGGCGCCTCAGGAGGGATCCCACATCCATCTCCAGAGAACGTGACACAAGCCATTTGTCAGGCATGGTCACATGTGTTTGCTGTGACCACACTTTATCCTTTTAGTCAAAGCCATAATTCCTTGTTTTGAGAGCGCAACTGTGTGGTGCCAGGTGTTGATACTTTAGAAAGAAACAGCAATAGGAACAGCTGCGGTGGTAGATTTCGGTTTGTTTTCAGCCTCACTGGTGATAAGTCACTGTGCCAGATGAAATTAGAGTGTCAGACAGTCTTTGCATTTCTACAATAGTGTAGGGTTTGTAAAATGACCTTTCTCCAGGGGACTCCCTCTGGAATGGACCTTCATTCAGAGATAGACAGCTCCACAGAATGCTAGCTGAGGCCCTTACACTTCCTGAATGCCATCCAAGATCCTCTAGTTATTCCTGAACTTTCCACACTATCCCAGTCACTCCTCCATTGTGACTGGGACAGGTTGTTATTTATCAATTGTTCATCTTCCTGTCAATTGTTCATCTTCCTGTCATTCAGTGGGACATTCGCTTTTACTTTCCTTTGGGAGTGAACGTCATTCTGAGCCCCATAAGTGCTGGTATGATTGTTAATACCTTGCACAATGAGACTTTGTATGTTGTGACTTAACAAAGGCAAAAATAGTTTAATGAGAGTTCTACAGATTTTTTGGCTTCTCAGGTAAAAGCAATGCACCACTAACAAAAATCAGGTCCCCACATTCTTTGATAGGTAGTAAAATCAGGACCTTACAACAAAGTAAAATTTCTATTGAGTACAGGATTAGTGAGGTGTTACTTTGCTATTTTAGAAAATGTGGTGTGAGGGTATTATGAGAGCTAGGCATCTCTTCCAGAAAAGAGAGTGCAAATATGCTCAGGTTTTTCATGGGTCTGGTGAAAGCCTGCCCATGTATGTTCTGGACCAGCGCTGAGAAGACCTTCCTTGATCGAATGCTCATGTCTGCCTTATCCAACGTGGTGGCCACTGGCCATATGTGAGCTATCAAGTGTTTGAACTATGGCAGGTGCCAATGAGGAATGGAATTTTTAATTTAAAAAATTAAATTTTTAAAATTAATTTAACTTAAAGAACCACGTGCAGCTAAAAGCTACTGTGAATTTCAAGACAAGCTGAATCTCCAAGAAGGGTCCCAAGACTCAGAATTGTGGGGTCATACACAAATTCTGTCCCTGCAAGGACCACAAACTGAACTTTGGGTACTTTGCCAGGTATGTTCCTGTTAATTGCCAAGGTAAAGTTCCCTGAGGGCTCAATTTGCTATCTGGACCAATGAACTATGGCCTACAGTCATCTGTAAATAGCAACAAATCAGGAATGGGCATGGTTACGTCCCTCATTTAGATCAAATCCACCAATCAGGATTGGGCAAGTTTGCCTCACTCATTTGCCTAAGTGGAACTGCGTGGGAATTTGGGCAGGAAATTCCTTTATATAAGCCAGGGTCTCTCCTTATTCTAAGGTATTCAATTCATTTTGTACCAAAGGCTTTGTTTCTACAGTTTACAAACTGTTCATTTTGATAAAACCTTTCTTTTCTTTCTCTCCGCCTCCTCTTCCTCCTCCTCCTCCTCTTCCTCCTCCTCCTCTTCCTCCTCCTCCTCCTCCTCCTCCTCCTCCTCCTCCTCCTCCTCCTTCTCCTTGGTACAGGGGATTGAAATCAGGGGTACTTGACCACTGAGCCACATCCCCAGCCCTATTTTGTATTTTATTTAGAGACAGGATCTCACTGGGTTGCTTAGGGCCTCACTAAGTTGCTGAGGCTGGCTTTGAACTTGTGATCCTCCTGCCTCAGCCTCCTGAGCTGCTGAGATTACAGGTGTGCACCTATAACTATTTTGATTGCTTTATAGTGAGTCTAAAAATGGAGAAATGTGAGTTCTACAGCTGTATTATTCTTTTTCAAGATTGTTTCCACTATTCTGGATTTATTCTGGATAAATTTAGAACCAGTTCACTAATTTTCGTTTTAAAAAAAATTCAACTGAGAGGTTTTTCTTTGGCACTGGAATTTTAACCCTGGGGCACCCTACCACTGAGCTATATCCTCAGACATTTTGATTTTTTTTTTTTTTTATTTTGAGACAGGTCTCCTAAGTTGTTAAGGTTGATTTCAAACTTGCAATCCTCCTGCTTCAGCTTCCTGAGTCTCTAGGATTACAGGTGTGTGCTACCATATAAGGATTTTATGGTATTGGAAGATCAATTTGTGATCATAATTATCTTAGCCATAATAAGTCTACTGATCCATGTACATGGTTTTTCATCCTGGAATATACTCATTGGAACCTTCTCCAGCAATCCTATATTATGTTTTTTTCTTTCCTATTCTCAATTACTTCAGATTTTTTCGTATCCATCCATTTTCAAATTTTAACATTATAAGAGTAATTAATATAATAATACTATTTTTCATGACAGCTCAACTTATTTCTTCTTCGTTTATTCAACACACTTGTTTTGTAAATTGAGGACCTCCTATATTCCCTGCATTTTGTTGATCATTCTGATTTTAGTAATTTGAGTTTTCCTTCTTTTTCCCTGGACCGTCTACCTAAAACTTTGTCAAGTTTTCTTTTTTTTGACCCTTAAACAACAACAACAACAACAACAAAACTTCCCAACTTTTAGTTTCATTGATTTTGGGGGGTGTTGTTTTCTATTTTCCATTTCATTAATATCTGTTCTAATCTTTATTACCATTTCCTTCCTTCTTCTTGCCCTAGGTTTAATTACTTCTTTTTCCACGTCCCTAATATGGAAGCTCTTTCTTCTCTTTTTCTATAGGCATTTACAGCTGTAATTTTCTTCTAAAGACAGTGGAATGAATGTGACATAACTTTCTTATGCTCATATATGAATACGTGACCAGTGAAACTCCACATCATGAACAATCACAAGAATGGGATCCTAATTAGAATAAGTTAGACTCCATGAATGTATAATATGGCAAAATACACTTTACTGCTGTGTATATATAAAAAAGAACTTTTTTAAAAAAAGAATATTAAAATATAAAAAAGAAAACTGCTCCAACTGCATTCTATCTGTGTGATATTTTTCATTTAATTTCCTTTCTTTAAAAATATTTTTGTGTTGCTTCATTTTTCATTCACTTTAAGTTATTTCCCAGTTTTTTTTTCTTGTAATTTCTTCAAATCACTGGTTATTTAGTCATAAAGATCTTTTTAAAGTGTCATTTGTTTCAATAATTCAATTATGGAAGGGGAAAATACCAATTTCTCATCTTCTGTGTTTTGAGTTTTTAAAATAAATCATTTAGATTCTGTGAATAAATACACTTTCTGTATTTATCGTGTTAATTTTCACATTTACCTCCTTGTTTCTGTTTCTAAGCTTTATTATGCACACAAGACACTGGGGGACTTTGCTCAACGCCAGATTCTGTAGTCTGGTGTGGACCAGGAGATTCTGCATTGTTTACAGTTTCCCAGGTGATGTCCGATTTTACTGAGCAGGAAGGCTCTAGGCAGCTACTTGGAACATCCTTCTCAAATGGCCCTTTGCTCCAAACCCCAGTCCCTTGTCCCTCTAGTCAGGGGTATATCTGTTTATATATATCTTTTTCTTACTTTTTATTTGTATCTGATTTTTATCCCATTCTTCATACCCTCCCCCCCCCCCCTTTTTTTACTTTTTTTGTAATTAACTATTTTGGTAGGGGGTACTGGGGATTAAACTCAGGAGCACTAAACCACTGAGCCCCAACCCTAACTTTTTTTTATTTTATTTTTTTACTCTGAGACAGGGGCTTGCTAAGTTGCTGAGGCTGGCTTTGAACTCGCCATCCTCCTGTCCCAGTCTCCCAAACTCTCTGGGATTCCAGGTGTGTGCCACCATGCCCAGCAGAATTAACTATTTTTTAAAAAATTTTAAAATTTATTTCATTTCTATGTGCATTATAGTTACACAAAATAGTGGGGCTCATGTTGGCATATGTGTAAATGCAGATAGCATAATTTGCTCCATTTAGATCCCCAGTACTTCCTCTTTCCCTCCCTGCCTCCCTCCCCCCATCCCCTCCCTCTACTAGTCTGCCTTCCATCTACTGAATGCAGGGAAGCATTTGAAGTCTCATTCACTTAAACATTTCTTCAGATATTGTTTTCTCCCAACTCTTAAGGCTGAGGAGGGCAGTTTCTGTTCCCTTCAGGACTATATTCCCATTGTTGGACTTGCTATCTGAGAGCTGGGACTAGATAGATGCTTATTAGATATCCACTGAATAAAAAACAACCACTAATTTTTATTATTATGTGTCCACTTACACAGCGTCAAGTGCTTGACAGCCACCATCTCATTTAACCGTGACACCAGCCCTATGGAGAAGACCTCATTCTGCATCTGGGAACTGAAATCTTCTCTGCGTTCATGATTAACTGAGTTTTGTTCCTGGTTCCTTTAGAAAATCGACTCGGGCTAACTCAGCTACACTGACTCAATCACTAGGGAATCCAACACACACTGCCTTTTTATTTGTGTATATTACGGCAGCCAATCCAGAAAAAAAGAGAAACAGCGGAACCCATTTCCTGTCACGCCTTCAGGAGGCAGTCAGACAGGTGAGTAGCAATACTGACCCGTGACTCCAGCTCTTCCCTCCCTCCCTCCTCTTGTGTGGCCAGGGCCTTGGCTTCTGTCTCCATCTTGTTACTCCAGCCCCATCTTCCATCAATCCTCTAAAATGTGGGTTAGATGATGTCACTGACCACAGCTTTTTTTTTTCTTTTTTATGATTCACAGCTGTTTTCCAAGGTAATGACCAAAAACTCTCCAAGGGAGCTTGAAATCTTCAAAACAAGTTGTCTAGCATCTCCAGCTTCCAATTCTTTCACACACACTGTACTTCTGGACTCCAGAACAGCTACTTATTCTCCCAATACGGCAAGCTTTGATTCCTTTGTATCTTCCCTCGCTCTCTTCCGCCGCCCTCAATGTCTCCACCCCTGGGCCCACATGTCTTTCATACCCAACTCCTCTTGACTCCACTAAGGAGTGGCTCTCGACTCCACCTAGTGCTCCAGGCTGCTTCTTCCAAGCTTCTGGAGAATAATCTGCCCTTCTCTGATAACAGAATTGCTGCATTTTCCTGGGTAGGGTATGACATCCTCTAGGGCAAGAAATGTCCCATCTTATGATTTTTCAGTCTCAAGCACCAAACTTATGACTGCATCAATGAACGCAGAGGACTAAACAAATTTAGTCAAAATAGAAGTAGGTCTGTGTCTAAAACACCGGCTATGAACCTTCCTTACAACCAGATTTCTTTCACATTCATTTCCCCAAGCTCTCCCTGTGTCTAATTTTTAACAGCAAATTCCACATCTGCTTTGAATTAGAGTTGTATTTGTGCATGGAATTGGGAGTTCCTCAGAAGGGCTGAAGTTACAGCACATTCATCTCTGTATCTCTCAGCTCACAGGAAAACCATTCCGTAAAAAGTTTGCAGACCTGAAATGAGCCTAACTAGATCCACAAGTTTCAGCCAAGTGATTATATAGCCTCCCATCACTCTGGGGGAGAAATTCTCTCCAGCACAGGAGTAGGAAGGAGATCTATTGCAGCGCTATTTGATGTTTCACACTCTCACATTCCTGTGGCAAGAAACATCTTTGACGCAGATGGGTGTCCTGTCTACTCAGATTATATCAGTCAACACCAAATGCTGCTGTGCTATTAATGTGAAAAGAGGAGGTGTCATTTCAGAGTGCAGGAGTCCACAGAAGAAGTCTGTAAGGAGTCACGGAAGGACATATATTTTAACTCAATACAGTGTTCATAGTCCCATCCTTTTTCTATTGTTCCATCATAAATAAACTTGTGGATAAATAATAGAGTGTAGCTCATTCCATCATAAATAAACTTGTGGATAAATAACAGAGTGTAGCTCTCTTAATGACTTTTACACATAGCAGCCTCAAACCCATTCTTTATCTTACCATTCTGTGTTGACTGCACACCATCTGGGTATGAAGAACTGCGGCACCAATGGGGTAGACTACTTAAGTCCAAACTCTCCAAGGGAACTTGAAATCTTACCTCAAGCAAGTTATCAAGCAGATACAGATTGAAGTCAAGCAGATGCAGAAGGCAAAAACATTCTTGGGTACTTTAAAATAATATTTTCAATATTAAATGCAAGAAAAAAAATCACCTGTAAGCAGCAAGTATTATACCTGTAACTGCTTTAGGCCACTTGAGTTTTGTTTTTTTTAATCTAACTTATTGTTGGATATTGCAAAATCAAAATGGCTTAAATTTTTTTTTTAACCCAGGGCGCTTAACCACTGAGCCACATCCCCAGCCCTTTTTATGTTTTATTTAGAGACAGGGTCTCACTGAGTTGCTTAGGGCTTCCCTAAGTTGCTGAGGCTGGCTTTGAACTCATGATCCTCCTACCTTAGCCTCCATACCCAGATTTTTCGATAATGATTCTAAAGGGTTACATATTATCGACATTTGTGGCTCTAAGATGGTGATTGAAATTAATATAACAATTCCTAGAATAAAGACAAATATGAATATGGCCACTGATTTCTTTACTCAGTTTACCATATTTATGCCTTTCCCTGTGGGCCTTCCTCCACTGGCCTGGTTCAGACTTTTCTTTTTCTTTTGGTACCAGGGATTGAACCCAGGGGTTCTTAACCCCTGAGCCCCATCCCCATCCCTATTTTGTATTTTATTTAGAGACAGGGTCTCACTGAGTTGCTTAGGGCCTCTAACTTGCTGAGGCTGGCTTTGAACTCGCCATCCTCCTGCCTCAGCCTCTGGAGATCCTCCACCACACCCACCTTGTTCAGTTTTCAACACTTGCTTCTCCTATGACAGAATGTGCACCTGCTATTCCTTCAGCCTGAAACCTTCTTGGTTCTCTTTCCCCACTCACATAAGTGGCCCTTATTTATTGTTCCATTGCAGTGTCACTTAGAAAAGCCTTCCCTGACCAGGTCATGTCCTGTACCCTCACCCCCAGCACCACCTCTCCTTCAGAGCTGGTATGCAGTTCCGATTTGCTTTTTCCAGTTCTTCTGCTAGACTATGTTACATGACGGAAGAAATATATTCTCTTTTTGCTCACCACTGGCTCAGTAAAGTGCAGGGAACAAAATAGGCACACACAAAAAAACATTGTTGAATGAACTAGTGGAAAATAAGTTGAGGCATCATAAAATAATATTTCTACAGCGATTTACTGTTTTAATGTTAGAGGCTGGAAACGATTCTATGATTATGTAGGGTGTTTTTTAAATATTCTTTTTTTTTCTTTTTCAGTACTGAGGATTGAATCCAGGGGAATTCTACCACTGAGTCACATCCCCAACTCTTTTTATTTTGAAACTGGGTCTCACTAAATTGCCCAGGCTGGCTTTGAACTTGGGATTGTCCTGCCTCAGCCTCCCAGCTTGCTGGGATTACAGATGTACACCATCAGTTCCTAGAAGAACATGATTCTATGTTTGCAGACAAATATGAAAAAGTTTGAGGAATAAATAAGACTGTCATATAACTAAAACATTCAGTATCAATGTAGATTCTTGATAGACAAGATAGTGTATATTCAAAAGTAATTAATGGATAAATTATAAGAACTTTCCCTGAAAACTCTGATGGTAAGAAAAAAAATAAACAACCATAGACCTTTCAACTATAATGAAAAAGAGGAAATGAAAACAACTGTAATGAAAAAGAGGAATTGACACAAGGCAATTATCTTCATATTTATGGTAGAAATATAAAATATTCTTGGACTGAGTCTGAAAGACATAGACATAGGAGACTATGATCACTTGAGAAAACTGTCAATCAAAACTCTAACTGAATCCACCCTGGAGAGATTCACTAATGTGAACTATGAACTAAGCACATCAGTTATGTACGCAGGAGTAAAGAGAGGATGTGGGTGTGTAATTGTGAAATATTGTGATTTATGCACCTGTCAGAAATTAGGATGCCATGCCTTAAGCTTCTCTCCCAGAGAGTTCACATTGCAAAAGATGCCACTTGTTCAACTTGACACCTCCATCATTTGTTTTTGGCAGACCACCTAGAATTGAGTCTTGGGCTCAGTTCTGCACTGAAATAACTAAGAAAACAGCTGTGTTCTTAGCCTCAAAAAAATCTACAGTCTGCCATATGATATGTGTGGTCAGATGGAACACTTTTAGATCAACCACAACACTCCTTTATGAAAGCTTGTGGAAAACCCTTGGCTAGGTGGATGGGTGTTTTCTAAATGTGACTTCCAAAGTCACCTACAGTGATCTGGGATAAAGAAACCTGGTTCCCTCAGCAACGAGAGTTCCTTAAAATAATAAGCCTCAGGAATTAAGCTTGTACTCTAATAATTTAAATGCTTAGACAAGAAGCAATGTCGAGTATTGCCATCCTTTCCTGGTTCCTGGTTCCTGGTACCATGCACCCTCCCTGCTGTGTCAGGTGATGGGTTCCTCTGCAATGGGATTCTTGAAAGAGCCTGTGATTCATTAAAGAAGAGACAGAGGCTTAGATGATCAGCTCTGCAGTTTATCGATTCATAAGCAATTTCACACTGGTTCTCACCCTCTCCACGGAACACAGCCAATTTTTAGAAGGTTTGGAGGGAATCTACACACGTAGAGCTTGTAGAAAATCCTCTGGGAATGACCTTAATGGTAATGGAGAGTGGCTGTGCTACACAATAGTTACGGAATGTGTTTCATCTTAAAGGATAAAACAGAAACTCTTTTGGAAGGAAGTTAGGCAATATTCATCAAGCATCAGGAAATGTTCATAACTTTTGAACACAGCATTAACGCTCTGTGCTTAAAACCTATTTTAAGGAAATAATCCACACACCAAGAAAAACCATGTGCACAAAGACACCCATTATGGCTAAATTAAGGGTACTCTTGAGGATTGTTTTTAATACTAGTGAAGAAACTGAAGGAAAAGAAAAGCTTAGGACTAAAATAAAATGAAAAGAAAATAAGAGAAAAAGTTAAATGTGTACACTGCTCATAAATAATAAAATATCCTCACATGTCTGTCAGATTTTTTGTCAGTATTTGTTTACTAATTATAAAAATATCCCATAGAGGGCTGGGGCTGTAGCTCAGTGGTAGAGTGCTTGCCTCATACGTGTGAGGCACTGGGTTTGATCCTCAGAACCACATAAAAATAAATAAAGCAAATAAAGGTATTGTGTCCATCTGCAACTTAAAAAAAAATTACAAAATATGCCATAGAAATAATGTAAGATATTGTTAATAAGGGGAAGTAGATGTGAGATACAGGGGAACTCGATTCAATCCAAAGTGAATTGCATGCTCAGTAAGTGTGTAATTGGCTAAATAGAGTCAGTGACACTTTCATTATAATGTACAAGTAACAGTCAGCATGGTCTAAATGAGATTATCTTTCTTTTATTTGTTCCAATTAGTTATACACAACAGAATACATAAGTGAAGTACAATTCCTCCTTCTTCTGGTTGTACACGAGGTAGAGTCACACTGATCATGTAATCATATATGCACATATGTCCCATTGATTCCACTCTCCTTCTTACCCCCGCCATCCCTGCCGCTCCCTCAGTCCCCTCTGCCTAATCCAAAGTACCTCTATTTATTTGACAGCTTTTTTATCACTAGGATCAAAGTACCCAACAACAACAACAAAAAATCACTTAAAAGAAGAAAAGTTTGTTTGGGCTCATGGTTTCAGAGGTTCAGTTCATGATTGGTGACTCCGTTATTCTGGGCCCAAGGTGAAACAGAACTTCATGGTGGAAGGGCCTGGCAGAGGAAAGCAATTCGCCTTATGATGGCTAAGAACCAAAGAACCGGAGGAGGAGCCAGGGACAATATGTCATCCCCAAGTCAGCCATGCCCCCAGTGACCCACTTCCACCAGCCACACCTCACCTGCCTACCGTTACCATCCATTCAAATTTTTTATTTATCAAATGGATGAATCCACGATCAGGTTATGGCTCTTGTAATCTAATTGTTTTACCTCCTGCCTTAACACAGCTTTGGGGGGACTCCTTATTTCCAAACCATAACAACACATATAATAAAACACAAGAAAGAAACACATTGAATTGTCCCCAGGAGGGTTTTAAAATGGTGAGCTCATTGACCATTTTTAGCCTCATCTTCAGGTCCTACGTGTTTCTAAAAAACAGCTTTCTGGAGGCGTAATTCACATGCTTTCTAGGGGTGCAATTCGCTCTTTTAAAGTGCACAATTCGCAGGTTTTTGCATATTCACAGAGGCATCCAACATCACCATTACGTGATTTCAGAACACTTGCATGATCCTGGAAAGCAGCTTGGTACTCTTTAGCAGTCACTCCCTGTTTTGTTCTGTCTTTATCCCACAGTGAGAACCGAACTACTGTGAGTCTGTATGCATGTGCTCGTTCCTGCTTTCTGACCCTGCCATGAGCTGAGCAGCTTCCCTCTGCTGGGCCACGATCACTTTTTTCTCTCATCTTACCATCTGTTAATTAACCTTTCTCCATCCTTCCTTCTCCCCTCCCTTTCCCAGCCACTGGTAACTAACATTCTACTTTCAACTTCTATGAGATCAACTATGTTAGATTCCATATAAAAAGTGGTTATGCTTGTCTTCCGGGGCTGGCCTTATTTCACGTAGCACAATGACTTCCAGCTCCATCCATGTTATCACAAGTGATTGGATGTCATTATTTTTTAATGGCTGACTAGTATTTCATTGCATATGTCAACTACATCTTCTTTATCCATTCTTCAGCTGATGGACACCAAAATTGTTTATGTTTAACTTTTTAATACACTGCCACACTCTTTTCAAAGTGATAGCACCATGTTATGTTGCTGCCAGAAGTTTCTAATTTCTCCACATCTTCATCAACATTCGTCATTGTCTTTTTTTTTTATTGTTGGTCGTTCAAAACATTACATAGTTCTTAATATATCATATTTCACAGTTTGATTCAAGTGGGTTATGAACTCCCATTTTTACCCCGTATACAGATTGCTGTATCACATCAGTTACACTTCCATTGATTTACATATTGCCATTCTAGTGTCTGATGTATTCTGCTGTCTATCCTATTCTCTACTATCCCCCTCCCCTCCTCTCCCCTCCCCATTTCTCTCTCTACCCCCTCTACTGTAAATCATTTCTTCCACTTGTATTATTCTTCTCTTACCCCTCATTTCCTCTTATATGTAATTTTGTAAAACCCTGAGGATCACCTTCCATTTCCATGCGATTTCCCTTCTCACTCCCTTTCCCTCCCACCTCTCATCCCTGTTTAATGTTAATCTTCTTCTCAAGCTCTTCCTCCCTACCCTGTCCTTGGTTACTCCCCTTATATCAAAGAAGACATTTGGCATTTGTTTTTTAAGGATTGGCTAGCTTCACTTAGCATAATCTGCTCTAATGCCATCCATTTCCCTCCAAATTCTATGATTTTGTCATTTTTAATGCAGAGTAATACTCCATTGTGTATAAATGCCACATTTTTTTTATCCATTCATCTATTGAAGGGCATCTAGGTTGGTTCCACAATCTTGCTATCGTGAATTGTGCTGCTATGAACATAGATGTAGCAGTGTCCCTGTAGCATACTCTTTTTAGGTCTTCAGGGAATAGACTGAGAAGGGGAATAGCTGGGTCAAATGGTGGTTCCATTCCCAGCTTTCCAAGAAATCTCCATACTGCTTTCCAAATTGGCTGCACCAATTTTCAGTCCCACCAACAATGAACAAGTGTACCCTTTTCCCCACATCCTCTCCAGCACTTGTTGTTGTTGGACTTCATAATGGCTGCCAATCTTACTGGAGTGAGATGGTATCTTAGGGTGGTTTTGATTTGCATTTCTCTGACTGCTAGCAATGGTGAGCATTTTTTCATGTACTTATTAATTGATTGTATGTCCTCCTCTGAGAAGTGTCTGTTCAGGTCCTTGGCCCATTTGTTGATTGGGTTATTTGTTATCTTATTGTCTAATTTTTTGAGTTCTTTGTATACTCTGGATATTAGGGCTCTATCTGAAGTGTGTGGAGTAAAGATTTGTTCCCAGGATGTAGGCTCCCTGTTTACCTCTCTTATTGTTTCTTTTGCTGAGAAAAAACTTTTTAGTTTGAGTAAGTCCCATTTGTTGATTCTAGTTGTTAACTCTTGCGCTATGGGTGTCCTATTGAGGAATTTGGAGCCCGACCCCACAGTATGTAGATCGTAGCCAACTTTTTCTTCTATCAGACGCCGTGTCTCTGATTTAATATCAAGCTCCTTGATCCATTTTGAGTTAACTTTTGTGCATGGCGAGAGAAAGGGATTTAGTTTCATTTTGATGCAAATGGATTTCCAGTTTTCCCAGCACCATTTGTTGAAGATGCTATCCTTCCTCCATTGCATGCTTTTAGCCCCTTTATCAAATATAAGATAGTTGTAGTTTTGTGGATTGGTTACTGTGTCCTCTATTCTGTACCATTGGTCCACCCGCCTGTTTTGGTACCAGTACCATGCTGTTTTTGTTACTATTGCTCTGTAGTATAGTTTGAAGTCTGGTATCGCTATACCGCCTGATTCACACTTCCTGCTTAGCATTGTTTTTGCTATTCTGGGTCTTTTATTATTCCATATGAATTTCATGATTGTTTTATCTATTTCTACAAGAAATGCTGTTGGGATTTTGATTGGCATTGCATTGAACTTATAGAGAACTTTTGGTAATATCGCCATTTTGATGATGTTAGTTCTGCCTATCCATGAACAGGGTATATTTTTCCATCTTCTAAGGTCTTCTTCTATATCTCTCTTTAGGGTTCTGTAGTTTTCATTGTATAAGTCTTTCACCTCTTTTGTTAGGTTGATTCCCAAGTATTTTATTTTTGGGGGGATATTGTGAATGGAGTAGTTGTCCTCATTTCTGTTTCAGAGGATTTGTCGCTGATATACAGGAATGCATTTGATTTATGCGTGTTGATTTTATATCCTGCCACTTTGCTGAACTCATTTATTAGCTCTAATAGTTTCTTTGTAGACCCTTTTGGGTCTGCTAGGTATAGAATCATGTCATCTGCAAATAGTGATAATTTAAGTTCTTCTTTTCCTATTTTTATGCCTTTAATTTCTTTCGTCTGTCTAATTGCTCTGGCCAGTGTTTCGAGGACTATGTTGAACAGAAGTGGTGAGAGAGGGCATCCCTGTCTTGTACCAGATCTTAGAGGGAATGCCTTCAATTTTTCTCCATTCAGAATGATGCTGGCCTGTGGCTTATCATAGATTGCTTTTACAATGTTGAGGTATGATCCTGTTATCCCTAATTTTTCTAGAGTTTTGAACATAAAGGGATGGTGTACTTTGTCGAGTGCTTTTTCTGCATCTATTAAGATGATCATATGGTTCTTATTTTTAAGTCTATTGATGTGGTGAATAACATTTATTGATTTCCGTATATTGAACCAGCCTTGCATCCCAGGGATGAATCCTACTTGATCATGGTGTATAATTTTTTTGATATGTTTTTGAATCCGATTCGCCAGAATTTTATTGAGGATTTTTGCATCTAGGTTCATTAGAGATATTGGTCTGTAGTTTTCTTTCTTTGAAGTGTCTTTGTCTGGTTTAGGCATCAGGGTGATGTTGGCCTCGTAGAATGTATTTGGAAGTTCTCCCTCTTTTTCTATTTCCTGAAATAGCTTGAAAAGTATTGGTGTTAGTTCCTCTTTAAAGGTTTTGTAAAACTCTGCTATATACCCATCCGGTCCTGGGCTTTTCTCAGTTGGTAGTCTTTTGATGGTTTCTTCTATTTCCTCTATTGTTATTGGTCTGTTTAGGTTGTCTATATCCTCCTGACTCAATCTGGGCAGATCATATGACTTAAGAAATTTATCTATGCCTTCACTATCTTCTATTTTATTGGAGTATAAGGCTTCAAAATAATTTCTGATTATCTTCTGTATTTCTGAAGTGTCTGTTGTGATATTGCCTTTTTCATCCCGTATGCTAGTAATTTGAGTTCTCTCTCTTCTATGGATTCTAAGAAAGGACCATGGCTAAGGGTCTGTCGATTTTATTTATTTTTTCAAAGAACCAACTTTTAGTTTTGTCAATTTTTTCAATTGTTTCTTTTGTTTCAATTTCATTAATTTCAGCTCTGATTTTAATTATTTCTTGCCTTCTACTTCTTTTGCTGTTGTTTTGCTCTTCTTTTTCTAGGATTTTGAGATGAAGTATGAGATCATTTATTTGTTGGTTTTTTCTTTTTTTAAGGAATGAACTCCAAGCAATGAATTTTCCTCTTAGAACTGCTTTCAATGTGTCCCATAGATTCCGATATGTTGTGTCTGTGTTTTCATTTAACTCTAAGAAGTTTTTAATTTCCTCCTTGATGTCTTCTAAAACCCATTGATCATTCAGTAACCTATTGTTCATTCTCCAAGTGATGCATGATTTTTCCTTCCTTCTTTGATCGTTGATTTTCAGTTTCATTCCATTATGATCAGATAGGATGCATGGTATTATCTCTACTCCTTTATATTGTCTAAGAGTTGCCCTGTGACATAATATATGATCTATTTTTGAGAAGGATCCATGTGCTGCTGAGAAAAAAGTGTAACTGCTTGATGTTGGGTGGTATATTCTATATATGTCAATTAAGTCTAGGTTGTTAATTGTGTTATTGAGTTCTATAGTTTCCTTATTTAACTTTTGTTTGGAAGATCTGTCCAGTGGTGAGAGAGGTGTGTTGAAGTCTCCCATGATTATTGTATGGTGGTCTATTAGACTCTTGAACTTGAGAAGAGTTTGCTTGACGAACATAGCTGCACCATTGTTTGGGGCATATATATTTATGATTGTTATGTCTTGTTGGTGTATGGTTCCCTTGAGCAGTATGCAGTGTCCCTCTTTATCCCTTTTGATTAACTTTGGCTTGAAATCTATCTTATTAGATATGAGTATGGACACTCCTGCTTGTTTCCGCAGTCCATATGAGTGGTATGATTTTTCCCAACCTTTCACCTTCAGTCTATGTATATCTTTTCCTATCAAATGCATCTCCTGTAGGCAGCATATTGTTGGGTCTTGTTTTGTGATCCATTCAACTAGCCTGTGTCTCTTAATTGGTGAGTTTAAGCCATTAACATTTAGGGTTATTATTGAGATATGGGTTGTTCTTCCAGCCATATTTGTTTATTTATGTTACTAAACATGGTTTGTTTTCCTCTTTGATTACTTTCCCCCCTTTACTGTCCTACCTCCCACTGTTGGTTTTCATTGTTATTTTCCATTTCCTCTTCCTGTAATGTTTTGCCAAGGATTTTTTGAAGAGAGGGTTTTCTAGCTGCAAATTCTTTTAACTTTTGTTTATCGTGGAAGGTTTTAATTTCATCTTCCATCCTGAAGCTTAATTTCGCCGGATACACGATTCTTGGTTGGAACCCATTTTCTTTCAGTGTTTGAAATATGTTATTCCAGGATCTTCTAGCTTTCAGAGTCTGTGTTGAGAGATCAGCTGTTATCCTGATTGGTTTACCCCTAAATATAATCTGCTTCCTTTCTCTTGTAGCTTTTAAAATTCTCTCCTTATTCTGTATGTTGGGCATCTTCATTATAATGTGTCTAGGTGTGGATCTCTTATGATTTTGCACATTCGGCGTCCTATAGGCTTCTAGGATTTGGGATTCTGTCTCATTCTTCAAGTCTGGGAAGTTTTCTCGTATTATTTCATTGAATAGATTGTTTATTCCTTTGGTTTGGAGCTCTGTGCCTTCCTGTATCCCAATGACTCTTAAGTTTGGTCTTTTAATGTTATCCCATATTTCTTGGATGTTCTGCTCATGGTTTCTTAGCAGTCTTGCTGAGCTGTCTATGTTCTTTTCAAGTTGAAATACTTTGTCTTCATTGTCTGATGTTCTATCTTCTAAGTGATCTACTCTGCTGGTAGTATTCTCAATTGAGTTTTTAAGTTGGTTTATTGCTTCCTGCATTTCTAGGATTTCTATTTGTTTGTTTTTTATTACCTCTATCTCCCTGTGTAATTGATCTTTTACTTCCTGGATTTGTTTATGTAGTTCCTTGTCAAAGTGATCTTTCATTGTCTGATTTTGCTGTCTCATGTCTTCCTTGAGACTCCAGATCATCTGAAGCATGTATATCCTGAACTCTTTTTCTGACATTCCATCTGTTGCAGCTATTACCTCTTCTAAAGTTGAGTTGACCTGCATTGCTTGTGGTCCTTTCTTTCCTTGTCTTTTCATACTGCTCACGTTTCTTTCTGCTTGGTGAAACTGTTGAGTTTTTGAAATTTTCCCCCTATTTATTTATATTGCTCTTGTATAGTTGGAAAATCTCCCTTGCAGGGCGGGTAGTGGCTGTGCTCCTCCTCTAATTAGGGTGATCTGTCTACCGCTCTGGTCGGTCGCAGGTCTGCCCACCCTGCGGGCGCAGGTGGCAGCTCTGCTCTGCCCGCACTTCAATTGTGGTGACGTAACTACCACGCCCTCAGGTCGTTGGTCCTGATCCGGATGTGGGCTGCGACTCTGCTCGGCCCCTACTCCAATTGGTGTGACGTGTCTACCACGCTGGCAGGCCTCTAGGCCTGTTCCGCCGGTGGGTCGCAGGTCTGCCTACCTTGCGGGCTCGGGCGGCAGTTCTGCTCAGCCCCCACTCCCAATGGGGGTACCTGACTGCCTCTCCAATGGGTCGTTGGGCCTTTTCCGGACACGGGCGGCGGCTCTGCTCCACCCCCACTCCAACCAGTGTGACGTGACTGCCTCGGTGCTACGTGTCCACCCCGCTGGCAGGCTACTGGGCCTGTCCTGCCAGTGGATCGCAGGTCTGCCTACCTTGCACGCTCAGACGGCGGCTCTGCACAGCCCCTACTCCAAATGGGGTGACTTGGCTACCACGCCATTGGGTCGCTGGTCCTGTTCTAGGCATGGGCGGCTACTCTCTTCGGCCCCAGCTGCAGTTGGGGTGTCGTGATACCACGCTGGCGGGTCACTTGGCCTGCTCTGGGCACAGGTGGCAGCTCCACTCTGCCCCCCTGGCCCCCATAGCACCCAGCAGGACCCGGACCGAGAAGTAGTCACCGCAGGTTCCCCAACCCTGGGCCAAAGCAGCTTCAGGAGCCAGAACCCAGCCTCTCTGATCCCGGCTCATGCTCCACTAGGAGCAGGCTCCAAGGAGCGACCCCCGCGGGTTCCCCTGCCCCAGGCCAAAGCAACTCCGGGAACCAGAGCCCGGCCGCTCCAAACTCTCTGAGCTCGGTGCACGCTCCACTGGGAGCAGGCTCAAAGACGCAGTCCCAGTGGGCTCCCCAGCCCCGGGCCAAAACTGTTCCGGGAGTCAGAACACAGCCACCCCGAGCTCAGCGCAGGCTCCACTTGGAACTGGCCTCAACACGCAGTCTCCGCAGGTTCCCCAGACCTGGGCCAAAGCAGCCCCTGGAACCAGAATCCGGCCGCTCAGAGCCCGGCGCACGCCTTGCCAGGAGCGAGCCCCTAGGAGTATTCTCCACTGGTTCTCCAGCCCCGAGCCTGAGCGATCTGTCTGCGAAACGCAGGCAAATACCAGCCTGAAATCACCTGTTCCGTAGCTGAATGAGCTGAGATCAGTAGAAAACAGGGATGATTACATCAGCTCTCCAAGATGGCGGCCGCTGTCCTCCTCTGTGGTCCGACCTGTGTCGAGAACCGAACTGGACCGCTTCTCTCTTCTGTCTCAAAGCCGGAACTCAGCACTAAGCACGGCCATTGCACCACTGGCAGGAGCCCCCAGAATCCGCATCACTGCACCCCCGCTCCGGCACCTCGCCGCTTCTCAGTGTGCGCCGCAGACTCCAGCTGCGGGGCGCAACCCTCCGTGTGGAGAAATCACCCGCGTCCGAGCCCCCAGCCCCGGCAGCCGAACCTCGCGCGATGGAAATCCATCCACTAGATTCTGGAGCACCTCAATTTCACTGGAAATTCCCAACAAGATAGCCTTCAGCTGTTTCATCTCATCTTTCTCCCGCACAGTGACGCGGCGCACTGGGGTGATGCACTCCCTTTGCTGCCATCTTCCTCCTCTCGTCATTGTCTTTTTTATTTTAGATATCCTTGTGAGTATGAAGATGATCTCATTGTGATTTTTTTTTTTTTTTTTGGTGTATGGGGAGGCTATTGGGGATTGAACCAGAGATCCAAAAACCTGATAAGGTGGGGAAGAGAATGAAAACTTTGCATGAAGCTGAGATCTCACATAAAAGCACAGCTTTTGAGGTGCAAAACGACAGAGTATCTCCCCTCACCATCCACAGAAGTGAAAAGGGAGCTTATTTGTGTGCATTGGCTTTGGGTTATTGTGTGTAAAAAGTTAAATTACAATTTCCTTGGCTAAATTAAAGCTCTAAACCTGGAACATTTGCAGATTTACAGTCAAATGGTACACTACTCAAGTGGAAGAGGCCTTCTACCTCCTGCCCCAGCTGAGAAAGGAACAGAAATGGGTATGGCACAGCAGTAGGTCTAGATTGCCTGGGAGGGAACACAGATCCCACCAAGAGGAGTACTTCAGTGTCAGCCTTTTCACTGCTGTGACCAAAAGACCCGAGGGACCAATTTTAGAGAAGGCTGTGTTTATTTGGGGGCTCACAATTTCGGAGGTCTGAGTTCATTTCTTGGGGCTTGAGGTGAGGCTCGAGGTGGAAGAGTGTGGCAGAGAGAGAAAGCTCACATGGTGATCAGGAAGCAGAGAGAGACTCCACTCTCCAGAGACAAATAGAGACCCCAAAGCCACGCCCCCAATGCCCCCTCCTCCAGTCACACCCACCTGCCTCCAGCCACCACCCAGTTAATCCCATCAGGGGTTCATTCACTGGTTGGGTTAAGGCTCTTACAACCCAGTCATGTCTCCTCTGGACCTTCTTGCACCATCTCACACGTGAGCCTCTGGGGGACACCTCACATCCACACCAGAACATCCAGTTACCCAGTTAATGGGATTTACTAGCTTGATTTAAAAGGAAAACATGACCACATATAACAGAATACAAGGGTACATGTTCCGCCTTGAGTAAGATCTGCAAACAGGCAGCAACAACAACAAAAACAGAAGGATTGGGACTGTGAGGACTTCTCATAAAATTGTAATGTGACGGAGAGTAAATCGAACACACTTAAGTTTATTCAAGGGGAAAAAGGAGTAGAAACTGAAAGGAAAGCACACAATGAACAAATAAACAGCCAAGGCCATTTGAAAAATAACCCAGTAGGAAGACAAGGGGGTGGTGGGGTCCTAGTAGCCTGGAGAGAGTGGGGGGTGGGGCAGGGAGGGAAAAGCCATCCAGGCTTATAGTAGTGGCTCTGTGTCTTCATGTTTGTGTGTTAGTTTCAAGGTATCAAGACACGCATTGCCCCTGAATACAGGTGCTCCTGTTCTGCAGAACTCCAACAGCTGCATTTCTTCAGCCTTCAGCGATGAGCCCTGTAGATAGAGGGCAGTAGTAAATCCTGGATCAGAAGTCAGGAAAGGGTAACCAGGGCTTCTTGCCACTTGGTCCTTCATGCTTGCATGCCACACACCTCTGGTGGTGCCCGTCACCTCTCTCTGAGCACCACCGAGTGAATCCGATCTATTCCTTCCTTGCTGTTTTTTTTTTTTTTTTAAAGAAGGCATCAGTGGCACTATATTTTCAGTGTTTTCCTGTGTTAGAAGCTGGTGCAAATCTTCTCAACTGGCCCATGTTAATGATTGCACAAACATTCCCAATTTGGAAACATATTATTCAGTTCCTATATCAGAAATTTTCATATTTTTGCAATCAATGAACATTATCCATGTGCAGTGATGTATACTGCTTTCTGGATATTCAGGTATTTGTCATATATTCTAGTCAATCTAATTTATTTTTCTTTTTGTATTGTGAATGCTACCTCTTTTTTTCTTTCTGTTATTTTTTATTGGTTCTTTTTTTAAAAAATTTATTTATTCTATTTGTTATATACAACATCAGAATGCATTTCAATTCATATACACAGATAGAGCACAATTTTTCATGTCTTTGGTTGTACACAATGTAGAGTCGTAACATTCATACGTGTACTTGGGGTAATGATGTCCATCTCATTCCACTGTCTTTCCTATCCCCCTGCCTCTCCCTTCTGCTCCCTCCCCTTTGCCCTATCTAAAGTTCCTCCATTCCTCCCAAGCCTCCATCCCCATCCCCATTATGGATCAGCATCCTCATATCAGAGAAAACATTCGGCATTTGTTTTTTTGGGGATTGGCTAACTTCACTTAGCATGATATCCTCTAACTCCAGTCATTTACCTGCAAATGCCCTGATTTTATTATCCCTCAATGCTGAGTAATATTCCACTGTGTGTGTATATATATATATCACAGCTTCTTTATTCATTCATCTACCGAAGGGCATCTAGGTTGGTTTTACAATTTACCTATTGTGAATTGTGTTGCTATAAACATTGATGTGGCTGTGTCCCTGTAGTGTGCTGTTTTTAAGTCCTTTGGGTATACACCAAAGAGTGGGATAGCTGGGTCAAATGGTGGTTCCATTCCAAGTTTTCCAAGGAATCTCCATATTGCTTTCCATATTGGCTTCACCAATTTGCAGTCCCATCAGCAATGTATAAGTGTGCCTTTTCCCTCCACATCCTCTCCAACACTTATTGTTGTTTGTATTCTTAAGAGCTGCCATTCTGACTAATAGTTTTAATTTGCATTTCCCTAATTGCTAGAGATGTTGAATATTTTTTCATATATTTGTTGACTGATTGTATATCATCTTCTGAGAAGTGTCTGTTCAGTTCCTTGGCTCATTTATTGATCAGGTTATTTGTTTTATTGGTGTTAATATTTTTGAGTTTTTTATATATCCTAGAGATTAGTTCTCTATTTGATGTGCATGTGGTAAAAATTTGTTCCCATTCTGTAGACTCTCTATTCACCTCATTGATTGTTTCTTTTGCTGAGAAGAAGCTTTTGAGTTTGAATCCATCCCATTTATTGATTCTTGATATTAATTCTTACACTATAGGAGTATATTAAGGAAGTTGGGGCCTAATCTGATATGATGGAGATTTGGGCCTACTTTTTCTTCTAATATACAGTGTCTTCTAATAGATAATATCTAATAGACAGTGTCTGTAGTTTAATTCCTAGGTCCTTGGTCCACTTTGAGTTTTGTGCATGGTGAGAGAGAGGGGCTTAATTTCATTTTGCTGCATATGGATTTCCAGTTTCCCTAGCACCAATTGTTGAAGAGGCTATCCCATTTCCTCTCCTTCATTCTTCTTTCTTTCCTTCATTCCCCTTTCTTTCATTCTTGTATAATACAATGAACTTCTCTGAACTTCTATTCTCCCCTCCCCCATTGTGTGTTAGCATCTGCATGTCAGAGACAACATGTGGCCTTTGAGGTTTTTTTTTTTTTTTTGAGATTGGTTTATTTCACTCAGCATAATTTTATTCCTTCTTTCCCCTCAAAGTTGTTCTAGTTTAGTTTCTACCTCATTAAAAACATGCTGGCTATTCATTTATTTTAGCTTTTCTTTTTTTAATTTAAAAAGTTATGAATAGTTGTACATATATGTGTCCTTTCTTTATTTTTTGCATTACAATTCTTAATACACCATTATACAATAATTTATCATATCTCTGATTATATATAAGGTATGTTGACAACAAATTCACATCTTCATACATGTATTTTGTATAATGATGAGGGTCTCCTTTCACCATCCATGCTATTCCCCTTCTCCATCCCTTTCCCTCCCACCCTTATTCCCAATCTAGAGGTAATCTTCCTCCTTTGCTCTCCCTCCCAACTCCATTTTGAGTCATCCCCCTTATATCAGAGAAGACATTCGGCATTTGTTTATTTGGGGATTGTCTAACTTCACTTAGCATAATCTGCTCTAATGCCATCCATTTCCCTGAAAATGCCATGATCTTATTCTTTTTTATTGCTGAGTAATATTACATTGTGTATGAATGCCACTTTTTAATCCATTCATCCACTGAAGGGCATCTAGGTTGGCTCCACAGTTTAGCTATTGTGAATTGTGCTGCTATAAACATTGTTGTGGCTGTGTCCCTGTAGTATGTTGTTTTTAGGTCCTTTGGGTATAGTATGAGAAGAGGAATAGCTGGGTCAAATGGTGATTCCATTCCCAGCTTTCCAAGGAATCTCCATACTGCTTTCCAAATTGGCTGCACAAATTTGCAGTCCCACCAACAATGTATGAGTGCGCCTTTTTCCCCCGCATCCTCGCCAGCACTTGTTTGTCTTCATAATGGCTTCTTGTGAATGCATAAAACACATTCTTACCTTACAGAAAAACTAAACCCTTCAAATGCAAATGATTTGACATACTTTAAAATAGATCCATAAACAAGATTCTCAGTATTTGTATTTTTACTTTATGTTCTTTTAGAAATGTCTCCAGAATAATTTAATAGCTCCTCAGAATCATTGTTTTTATATTTTAGTTTATGACAAAATATATTTCTCTCTTTGAAAGATGCTAAAGCCCCTTAGAGTAACAATTCATACATTTTTTTCCAGATACTTGTTGCTTTTATTAGAAACACAGTCACAGAAACTAATCATTTGCCAACTTTTGAACACATAGGGTGTTCAAAATCTTGCTATCTGTGGTTTTGTCTGCTGAAAAACAGATGCCCATGGGGGCAGTTGGGTTGGCATGTGGAACCCTTTGGCAAATTCCCCTGCTATAAAATCATTAGAAATTGATTAGTTTCTAGTCAATCATTACTGTGAGCTAGCTTGCTTGCTTGCTTGCTTCCCACCTACCTCTCTCTCCCTCTCCCCGTCTCTCTCTTACTTTCAACCAGGGACTGAACCCAGGGGTGCTTAACCACTGAGCCACATCCCCAGCCCTTTATATTTTATTTTGACACAGGGTCTTGCCCACTTGCTTAAGGCCTTGCTGAGTTGCTGAGGCTGCTTTGGACTTGGGATCCTCCTGTTTCAGCCTCCTGAGCTGCTGAGATTACAGGTGTGCATCCCCTCACCAGACCAGTTGGTAAGCCTTCTACTCACAATGGATTCCTTTCTGAATCCAATATGAAGAGGTCCTGTTGTGTCAGAGAAAGATCTGATATTTGTGAATCACATCCCTTTTTAATAGAAGATAATCTCTGAGGCCAGAGTAATCAGCCATTGCAGAAATGGGTGTTTCTACACCATTTTCAGGTGTGATCAGTTCTGGTTTTGTAGGTGTTCATCAGTGACCCGATGATTTTAAGGATATTTAGGACACCTGTAAGAGCTCTTATTTTGCAATGTTTTCAATGTGCACTAAAAAGCACATCAATGAAAGGCCAGGATTGTTGCAAGTAGACCAGAGATCAAAGTTTTTTTTTCACCTTCTTGATTTAAAATCAAGAAGCATATTCAAGCATCTTCCCTATTCCTGTATGTGGGCCACATCTTGGTCTTTGTATGTTCGCCAAATGGGGAACTCTAAATTATGGATTGGTTACTTTCAAACCACTGGGCTGACAAGCTTTCAAGGATAAGTAGTGAAATAAATTTTTTCATGGAGAGCTGCTGGCCAAGATCTCTAACAATAATTCCAGATTCCATTTCCCTTCTTTCTTCCTTTATGATTTTTTTTTCTTTTGCTGTCCTGAGAATTGAACCTAGGGTCTTGCACATGCTAGGAAAATGCTCCGCCACTGAGCTGCATCCTTGGCCCTCTGAAAATTTTATTTTGAGAAAGATTCTTGTCACTTGTGGTTCTCCTGCCTCAGCCTCCTGGTAGCCTTTTTGACTTTTCAGATTTAATAGGCATAGACCAAGAAAAAAAAAAAAGAAAAATAAAAATCCCAAGGCTATTTGAAGAAACCAATTTTTATACATTAAAAGATGATTTTTAAGTAGTCACATGTTTTGGAAAGAGTTAAGGGGAAAAATGTTAAAGGAAAAGAGTTTTTCATATGAAATTTCCTGGCAGAAATAAACCAATAATCAAAAGCTGGCTATTTTAGCTCTTATTACAAAAGAGGGTATCAGCCTTGAGATAATCCAGTCTCTCATGAACAACTGGCATGGGGGATCAGTCTTCTCACAGAGGTCACCTCATAAGACATAAAATTATTGGCTGTGTGCAGCCATTTGTATCAGCTGAGGTGAGACTCTGGTACACGCTACCAGGAATGGGGACCAAGAAGCAATGGCAAGACTGCTTTGGGTAGGACTGATGGAATACATACAAATAAATGAAAGTATTTAAGAGCATGACTTAGGATATTGTGAGCTAAGGATGAAGGGAGTTTTGTGGAGAATTTATATGGACCCATTCATGAAACTGAAAAATGATTTCACTGCCATTCACTGAATACTTCTTTTTTAATTTATTCTTTTTAGATATACGTGAAATATTATACACACATGGATTATAGCTTCCTATTCTTGTGGTTGTATGTGATGTGGAGTTTCCCTGGTCATGTATTCATATATGGACATAGGAAAATTCTGTCCCATTCATTCCACTGTCTTTCCCATTCTTATCCCCTCCCTTCCCTTCATTCCCTTTGTCTAATCCAGTGAACTTCTATTCTTCCCTCTTGCACCCTTATTGTAAGTTAGAATCTGCATATCAGAGAGAACATTCAACCTTTGGTGTTTTGGGACTGGCTTTTTTCACTTAGCATGATAGACTCTAGTTCCATCCATTTACTGGCAAATGTCATAATTTCATTCTTCTTTATGGTTGAATAATCTTCCATTGTGTATATATACCACATTTTCTTTATCCACCATCTGTTGAAGGGCACCTAGGTTGGTTCCATAGCTTGGCTATGGTGAATTGAGCTGCTATAAACATTGATGTGGCTGTGTCACTGCCGTATGCTGACTTTAAGTCCTTTCTGTATATACCATGGTGTGGGATAACTGGATCAAATGATGGTTCCATTCCTAGTTTTCTGAGGAATCTCCATGAACCTTTTCCCTCACATCCTCGTCAACATTTATCGTTACTTGTGTTCTTGATAATTGCCATTCTGACTGGAGTGAGATGGAATCTCAGGGTGGTTTTAATTTGCACTTCTCTAACTGATAGAAATGTTGAACATTTTTCTATATATTTGTTAACCATTCATATTTCTTCTGTAAAGAGCCTCTTTAGTTCCTTTGTCCATTTAATGATTGGATTACTTGGGAGTTTTTTTTGTTAGGTTTTTTTGAATTCTTTATATATCCTGAAGATCAATGCTCTATCTGAGGTACATGTGGCAAAGATTTTCTCCCATTCTATAGGACAACTCTTCATGTTCTTGATAGTTTCTGTTGCTGTGAAGAAACTTTTTAGTTCTAATCCATCACATTTATTGATTCTTTTTAAATTTTTTTTATTATACATGGACACAATATCTTCATTTTGTTTATTTTTATTTTTATGTGGTGCTGAGGATTGAACCCATGGTCTCACACATGCGAGGCGAGCAATCTACCGCTGAGCCACAACCCCAGCCCCAATTCTTGATTTTATTTCTTGCTCTTATTGAGTAATTGTTAAGCACTTGTCTTGTTGAGTAATTTGTTTCCTAAGCTGACATGATGAAGAGATGGGCTTACATTTTCTTCTAGTAGGTTCAAGGGTCTTTGGTCTAATGCCTAGGTCCTTGATCCATTTTGAGTTGAGCTTTGTGCTAAAAACTTCTGATGTCTAAATTGTTCAAATATATTATGTGGTGGATGCCATTATCCTTAAAGAGGGAGAAACTGAAGTTCAGTGAGATTTATTAACTCACACAGGTTTATCTGAGATTTGCACAAGCTGTGAGCTGCAATTGACCATTATCTTGTATAACCTCCCCCAAGAAACATGGATCTGGTCTAGTGAAGACCTTTCTTAGATGGACAAAGGTAGAACATTCTTTGCTTGCCTTTCCTGATCAAGTTATATACAATTTCTGTCATTCCTCAAGCATGTGCTGAATGCCACTGATGTACTTGAAACAGTCTTTAAGACAGTAATGGAAAAATGACTCAAGTGAGTGAAACCAGGGAGAACTGTATTACATGATTTTAATTATTCCAAGTAAACAAATTATCTGAACTTCATGCTCAGGTTTTTTTTTTTTAACAAATTGATCTGGTATCAGACAAATTGTTTAAATAAGAGGGCAAATAATCATATTTCAGTACTATTTGTGACTATAATAATTCACAAATAAATGCTCTTAGATTCACTTAGAATGTAATGTAATATGAAAATCATTTTGGGGGGGATAATGCTTCATAGGCAGCTATTTGTTTTCTGATAGAATTTTAAAGGAAATTAATATGTTTATAATGTATTAATTATATAACATATAAAAAGAAAATTTTAAAGGAATTAATATGTTTATAACCTTTACCTCTGAGACAACCCTGGGAAGGCAGATTAGATGTTAGTAGATGTGTATGTTACCAATTTGCTCTTCTCTATCTCAATCCTTAATATGAATGAGATGGAAACTATTAGCCCAAACCCAGGCCTGGAAAGATGGAAAGTAGTGTGTTCTGAAGTGCGGAACAAAAATACGTTTGTCCTCCTGAAAGCCTTCTGCAGCTTGAGACTCCTCCCTAGTGTGCCCAGCTGTAGAATGCAGCTTTTACCTACCAGTCTGTTTTCACAAGTCTGACCTAGTCTACCTTGCTGGAATTTAACTCTTCCTGCAGTCACTGTTCACCATATTTTCTTTTTATGCAAATTTCTTCATCATGACTACAAACAGACATTTGATCACAGGTTAGCACCACTTTGTAGTCTTCTTTTTAAATTTTTAAAATTTTTTTTCTTTTTAGTTATACATGACAGTTGAATGTATTTTGGCAAATTATACACTCATAGAGTATAACTTATTCTATTTTGGATCCCACTCTCATGGTTGTACATAATGCAGAGTTACCCTGGTCATGTATTCAAATACAAGGATAGGAAGGTTATGTCCAATTAATTCTACTGTCTTTCCTATTCCCTTCCCCCAACTCTTCCCTTCATTTACCTTTGTCTAATCCAATGAATTTCTATTATACCCTTCCCCAACCTTCCTTGTTTTGGGTTAGTATCCACAAATCAGAACATTGGGCCTTTGTTTTTTTGGATCTGGTTTATTTCACTTAGCATGATAGTCTCCAGTTCCATTCATTTACCTGCAAATGCCATTATTTTATTCTTCTTTATGTCTGAGTAATATTTCATATTGTGTATATATTCATATTGTGTATATATATATATTTTCTTTATCTATTAATCTGTTAAAGGGCCTTAATTTGGTTACTGTGAGTTGAACTACTGTAAATATTGATGTGGCTGTTTCACTAAAGTATGTTGTTTTTAAATCCTCTGGGAATATGCTGAGGAGTGGGATAACTGGGTCAAATGGTGGTTCCATTCCAAATTGTCTGTGGAATCTCCATACTGTTTTCCAGAGTGGTTGCACCAATTTGCAGTCCCACCAGCAATGTGTGACACCATTTTCCCCACATTCTCACCAACATTTATTGTTACTTGTGTTTTAATTTACATTTCTCTAATTTCTAGAGATGCTGAACACTTTTTCATGTTTTTTTTTTTTTTGTTTTGTTTTTTAAGCCATCCCTTTGTATTCCTGTTGGATAAAGAGATTTCTATTTTATCTTTGGCTCTCAGGGCAGTTTGGGCAAGAGTTGCCTGACAGAAATGATTGATACATTCCTTGTGCTTTCTAAGGTCTTTCCACCTCCTTCCTTTTTCTTATTTTAAATCTTATGTCTGTGTTAATTTGAGTATTTTTTTTTAATGGAAGCTTAAGTTTGTTGTGGAAGGAACCCAACTTTGCCTGTGTGTTACCTGAAGACAACCTACTCATAGGCACTAGCTTAGCAATTCATGCTATAAGCATCAACCTTTGTCATCAGGAGTTTTATCTCCTGAACTATTTTGGATCCCACTCTCATGAGGGCCTAAGAAGGAAAATAGTTACTAAGGACCAAATACACCACTGTATTCCTTTCCAGAAGCTTGTTTATCTTTCTTTCTGGGAAGTACCAACGAAGGAGGAACAAAGACATTTTCAAAATAGTTTGTGTGACTATCCTATAATTCTGCAGTCAGTGGACTCATCCTGCAAACCCAAGTGAGTGAACAAAGTAATTTATTGGTGGAGTGTATCTTCAAGTACAAAAGAGGAGGGTGACTATGAGATGTGGTGAGGTGGGCAAAGCTCCCCTGGAATTTCCATCAGGGTGACAGATGGTGTGGAGCATTGAGAGGTTCAGGACACTGCTGAAGCCTAGCTATTAAAAAATCAGGATTGCAAAAGCAGCCCTGGAACAATTGCTTTTATTTAAAGAGACAATGCTCCTGATGATAACACAAAACTTGCATCAGACAAAGGAGATACCATCAAGTAGAAGTTTGGAGAACTGTGTCAGGTAAACCCTTTTGCTGCTTCATAAAAGGGACCACTGGAAGAAAGAAACTTTGAAAGCGGACAGCATGGGTTTGAACCCTATCCCTGCCACTTCCTAGGTATTTGGCCTTGGGTGAGTTTTCTGAGATCCAGCTTGTGTATCTATAAAATGAGGATAACTGTGGTTTTTACACAGAAGCACTCAGTAGCTGTCACTGTACACTATATATAATGAACATTTATGAATAGCAAATACATTCCCTATTATGTATAAATAATATGTAAAAACATATGATAAAAGAATATAGTGGTAATTCTATGGTAGAGGCCTATAAAATTTTCCTTTTCTCTCCATTATTAGCTCCCAACTAAGAAGTGGGTCAAGGATATGTGCTCAGACCATCTCTCTCCTCAAGTTATGAGCTCTTTTCTCCATTTTCTTAATAGGAAATGGAACGGAAGGGCTTTAGAATATATTTTTTTTAAGTGTAGCCAGGCATAGTGTATGCATGCCTGTAATCCCAGCAGCTCAGGAGGCTGAGGCAGGAGGATCTCGAGTTCAAAGCCAGCCTCACTATAAGTGAGGCCCTAAGCAACTCAGTGAGACCCTGTCTCTAAATAAAATATAAAATAGGGCTGGGATGGGGCTCAGTGGTTGAGTGCCTTTGAGTTTAATCCCCGGTACCCACCCACACAAGTTTTAAGTTTATATAATTTCTTTATGATTTTTGTTGGTACATTATAATTATATATAATAATGGGATTTTTTGTGACATAATCATACATGCTTATAATTTGATCAGTCTCATTCCTCAGTATCTTTCTTTTCCTTCCTCTCCTCTCCCAACTCCTTTTCTCTATAAGTCTCCCCTCTGTTATATTTAAATTAGTGTATTATATATAAAAGTGGGATTCACTTTGGTATATTCGTATATGGACACAGTGTAATTCAGAGGATTTCACTCTCCAGTATCTCCTCATGCCTTTTCCCCTCCCTTCTTCTTCATTCCAAGAAGGGATTTTAGAATTTCTATGTCATGAGAAATCTGAAGCTTTTCTCCAACACAATAATTTCTTTCACATATTCTACTACCGTCCTAAAAGCTCCATTGATTTCAGTGAGAACCTTATAAAGCAAGCAGTTACTATCCCTGCCCAACCTTCCTTATTCAGAAAGTCAGTTTCCTCTTCAACGACAAGAAAGTACGTTTCTGTTTAGGCGAATGGGATGTCTCTATGGGGCACTCTTTGCTTAACTGAATGCTCGAATTTCATTTCCAGGATCCTGAAACACTCTGCCTGTAGTCTGTGTTAGTCGGCTTCTCATCCCTGGGACCCAAATTCATGACTACAAAAACTCAAAGAGGAGGAAAAGTTTATTTGGGGCTCAAGGTCGCAGAGATTCCCTCCATGGTGAGCTGACTCCGTTCCTTTGGGCCTTGAGTGAGGCAGAACATCCCAGTGGAAGAGCCTGGTGGAGGAAAGCAGCTCTGCTCCTGGCAGGAAGTGGAAGTGGGGGGCAGGGGAGAGAGAGAGAGAGAGAGAGAGAGAGAGAGAGAGAGAGAGAGAGAGAGGAAGCAGGGGGATAAGGTACTGAGAGAAGGAGCCAAAACTATGATAGGCAGACAGGGCAGAGATCTCCATAGCAGATTTCCATATCAGCAATTGTGTGTGCAAAGTCTCTGAGCCAGCCAGCCAGCCAGGCATGGAGCACTTGAACAGCGCATGATCAACATCCCGATTGGACAGAGGTGGGTGCATGCTCACCAAGTATCTCACTCTGGGTGTAGCAATTCCCCTCCCTAAAAGTCATTAGCCAGTAGATTTAAAAGTTACCTCCAGCAACACCATATAAACCCCTGGACAGCCACACCTCAGTGACCACTCTCTTGGGACCCTTTCCTTGTGGTAGCTGTTTCCTGTCTGTTTCAGAAATAAATTCTGTTACTCTGCTATACCCTCCATTGTCCATAGGTCTCATTCTGCAGATCCTTGATACATCTCACTGCATCTCAGGTACAATCCCCAAGGCCACACACCCGCAATGACCCACCTCTCCTAGTCATACCCCCACCACCTGCTCATAGTTACCACCCAACATTATAGTCCATCCATTTGCTTTTTCAAACCTATCTCAGGGTCCTCTGAGTGAACACTTCCAGGGAGAATTTAAAGGTGCATGTTTTTGCCTGGCCCAGGACATGGTCAGTCTCACTCAGACACAGCAGATGCAAAATGGTGTGGAGTTTAAATCCTTTGATTGAATCCTTCAAAGCCCAGGGATGGGAGGGGTGCCTTACCCTTCTTTCTCACTTTGCTCCCCCCTCTGGTATCCCGCAGTTCTCTCTCCTGTCTCCCCTCTGGCTCTGTCCCTTTATCATGTAGATTTACAAGGCTTTCTTCCCTATTTTAAAGAGGCTTTCTCCAGTGCATAGGAAGGGAGGAAAACAATCCATATAAATTCTGGGATCCTCTTTGTCGAGAAAGTTAGGTCCCTTCCCACAAAGATGGACAGGAGCCCCTCTGTGCCCTCTGAATGCATCAGATCTAATTTGGGGAGGGGGTGAAAAGGAAAACTGTTAGGGACAGGTTTGTATAGGACAGAGAGGGCGGTGCAATCATTATGCGATCAGATCATAGGCAGGAAGTAGGAAATTCATTTAAGCTCTAATCCGATGTTCAGGGAAAAATTAATCAAGACAGGGAAGGAATAGGACCAGGGGAAGCAGATAGTTAATCGTCTGACCAAATTGGTTGTCTTTCTTCTGCTTCATGCTCCTCTCTCGCTGAGCTGGAGTTCATTTTGAGTTTTTTTTCAAAGCCCAAAGCCATCCTCCCTTTCCAATAGGGGACATCCAGTGACAGGGTGTAAGGGGCACACTGTGACACTAAACCACCTTGCACTGCTTTTCCTCTTTGTTTTGGGGGACTTACAGCAAGGAGCTTCTATTGGGAGGCAGTGCTGTCATCAAAACCCCTGAGACATCTGGACACGGTCCCCTAATTAACAACATCACCTGAAACAAAACAACACACACACACACACACACACACACACACACACACACACGCACGCATGCGCGCGCAAAACCTCACCTGGTGCTACTTTCAGGGCCAGTGTGGTCTTCCTTCCCTTTGCTTTTCAAGGACCAGAAGATCCTGGCTCCACCCCGAGCTGCTGGCAGGCTAATGAATGGTCTCAGCATCTCTGTGCCTGATCAGCAATGGGCTGAAAGGAACACTCTTGCAATTTTAAAACACTGTCATCCTTCTACAATAACCAACCCCCTTGACCAATGGCAGTCACTTTCAATTTCCCTTGATTCCTTGAGCCCGAGGCACCCTCTAATTTACTTTCCATTGTTATATGATTGGCTTTTTTAAAAAAACCATGCACAGGTGGCTCCCACCTGGGAATAATGTTGTCCCTAGGAGACTTTTGACAGTGCCTGGAGATAATTTTGGTTTTCAAAACTGACCAAGTGGGGGCCCTGCAATTGGTATTTGGTGGGTGGAGGCCAGAGATGCTCCAAAGCATCCGACAATATCCTTACAACAAAGTACCCAGCTCAAAATGCCAAATGAGTTGAGGAACCTCATTTATGATACTTTCTTTCTTTCCTTCCTTCCTTTCCCTCTCCCATTTTTTTTTTTTTTGTATGAGAGATTGAACCCAGGTGCTTAACCACTGAGCCACATCCCCAGCCCTTTTCAATTTTGATTTTGAGACAGAGTCTTGCTAAGTTGCTCAAGGGCTTACTATGGCTAAGGCCTCCTGCTGAGATTAGAGGGGTGTGTCACCACACCTGGCTCCCCATCTATGATTTTGGTCAGAAGTCCTAATGAATGAAATGTGTACATGTCAAACAGGTGGTTTTTAGTTAAAGTACTTTACAGCAGGATTAGCCTTTATTTTCTTAGCTTTCAAGCAGGTTAAAATACTGGTGGGGGGAATCAACACTTTCCTCAAGGAAGACTCCATGATTGACCTTTCAAAATAACTCCTCTATACTTGGTTACCCAGGAAAACCACAAGATTAGAGCTCACAAAATTTATTTCAACAGAGTCTGTAGTGAGTTTTTATTCTAAGAATGCCAAAATAAGTAGGTGCTATCATGAGCAGCATCGCTGGAGGCCTGATACCCTTAGAGCTGTGCTGTTGCTCATGATGTGGGTCAGTCTTTTTTTAAAGGTATTTCTTACAGCAATAAAAATGTAAATTTGTTGTTTTCATTTTTTTTGTGACAAAATAAGTATACAATAAATGTCTGAGGATGAAAGGAAGATATACTCTCTTCACCCCAATTGTTACCTACCCTATGGAGATCAACCTCCACCTCTGCTACCTTCAAACACGTGGATACATTTTAGTGTGCCCTTTCCCGCTGCAATGCTCAAATCCGGCATTCCCTTTTTAATCTTGCTTTTTGGTTTTTCATGGATAATGGTTCATCTTTGTATGTGCAGCAACCTGATAAAATCCTGAGTACAGAGCAAGATTGCTCCTGTTTTGAGGTGAATTCACGTGAGGCAGATTGTAGAAAAGTCCAAACAAAACCCTCAAGGAAAGAGTATCAACAGGACAGCCACATGCCATTGTATATACTTTCAGTGTTCCCTAGTTTGGCATTTTATTACTGGTTTTCAGGCAAAGTATTGATAAATGTGGACTTTGAGGTCAGACTGCTTAAATTTAAGCCTGCCTTGGACTGTGGGACCATCAGCAATCACATTTGTGTTTCTTCGCTTTCTCTGCTCTACATATAATCTCATTTCCTACATTCTAGAGCTATGAAGGTCATAGCTAATGATGAAATATGCTAATCAGAGGGATTTCTGGTCATAATGTTATTTCTGCAGAAATGTTATGGTTTGGGTATGAGGTATCCCCCAAAAGCTCATTTGCGAGACAACGCAAGAACATTCAGAGGTGAAATGATTGGGTTATAAGAGTCTTAACCCACTCAGTGAATTAGTCCCCTGATAAGGATTAACTGAGCAGTAGCTGTTGTTGATAGACCTTTATTTTATTTATTTATATGTGGTGCCGAGAATCGAACCCAGTGCTTCACACATGCCAGGCAAGTGTGCTATCGCTGAGCCCCAGCCCCAGCCCTAAAACAGATATCTTTCAATGTCCATAAGTAATAAAGCATTATCACTTTTGGCTAGAAAAATGGTACCAAGCTCAATGCATTTGGGAGAATTATTATTATTATTATTATTATTATTTTAGAGAGAGAAAGAGAGATAGAGAATTTTTCTTTTAAAATATTTATTTATTTTTTTTAGTTCTCGGCGGACACAACATCTTTGTTTGTATGTGGTGCTGAGGATTGAACCCGGGCCGCACGCATGCCAGGCGAGCGCGCTACCGCTTGAGCCACATCCCCAGCCCCTAGAGAATTTTTTTAATATTTATTTTTTAGTTATTGGCGGACACAACATCTTTGTATGTGGTGCTGAGGATCGAACCTGGGCAGCACGCATGCCAGGCGAGCGCGCTACCGCTTGAGCCACATCCCCAGCCCTGAGAATTATTTTTTTTAATCATAGCAAAAGAAAAATCTGCATAAGTACCACTAACTCTTTTAATGGTTCTGACATCATTAGTGTTCTTCTATATAGCAACAAACCTCAGTAAGGGGTATGAAATTCCCTTAATGTTAAATCTAGGAGCTTTTCTAATCATAATGACTGCACCTTTTATTCTCCATGTATTTCAACACTCATTGCCTTTATGTTTTCATAGTTTAAATTATTTCATGAATATTCTATTTTCATCTGAATAATGAACTCATGACTTGGTAGGAAAGGTTGCAAGAGCTGCACAAGGGGGCAATGTGGAGTGCAGGAAGGGAGCTCAGATACCTTGCAAACTGATCTAATTCACACCCCAGCTCTTCTTCTACTGGTCTTCTGGTCTTGAACTTGTGATCTAATTTGAGCCTCAGTTTCCTCAGGTGTAAAACAGAGAGGGTATCTGTTTTGGGGTCATTATGTGATCAGAACTGATAGTAGTGTTCACATTGGCAGCATATATCCAAACTTTGGAATGATACAGAGATTAGCCTGGCCCTTGTGCAAAGATGACATGCATATCTATGAAGCACTCCACATTGAAAAATAATAATAAGCCACAGCGAACATCTGTGTGCAAACACGTAATTTACTCTCAATTACCAAAGTAAAACTGTGAAGGTAGTAATGTTACTGTCCCCACTTTACAGTGGAGGAAACTAAAACCCAGATAATTTTTTTTCTTTTTTTAAAAATTTGTTCTTTTAGATGTCCGTGATAGTAAAGAATGATTTTAGATATATTAAACATGCATGGAATATAACTTATTCTTATTCCCAGTGTTGCAGCTACTGAACAGTCTTCCACCAAAGGGACAACTAAAGGTTATTAAAGAAGAACAACCACAACGGTTTTCCAGGTGGTCAATTGGAATGCAACAAAATCTAGTTTCATTCAACAATAATTTAATAAATGAGTTCTATGGGCTGGGCGCATGGGCTTTGTAATGTCTCAAGGGAACGAAGAGGGAGACTGAAATGTCAGGGGGAGATTATCCAGTGTTCACTGACGAGAAGATCCCAGGTAGCACATTAAGTACCAGTGAATCAAGGTGCTTTTAATAGAACCCTGAGATGTGATTATAATGTAAGCTGTGAATTTCTTGTCCAACAGACCCATTGCACCATTAGAGAAAACATACAGATTCCGGAAGTCACTCATCCCTGCTTTGCTTGGCCTCCTGATATTCCTCCCATAGGAAACTCTTTGTATCTGGAGACATCCAGAGGAGTCTCTTAATTGCCTTCAGGAGTGAAGCTACCGACGGGTGCTACGAGAACTTCTGTTAGCACGCGCCGATGGCTGTCTTTACAATGATTAATTGTGGCAAATGGGATATGCTCTCTGAGCTGATCAAAGTACATAAATGTATTCCTTTGTGGTTAAATGTATTGACTTTGATCTATGTAACTGGTAAGCAAATGATAGATAATTTAGTTCTCTAACTGAGACCAGAGAAAAGTGCAGTTTTTGAACACGAGTCACCAGGACCAGGGATCTTTTGCAGCACTTGAACTACTTTAGAGTGAACCAGGGATGTCACAACAAGCACAAGGAAACACTGTGGGGCAGCCAGAGAGCATTTGGTGGCACCTTCTTATGAAGATAAAACCTAGATAAACAATTTGAAGACTTAACAAATGAATGGAACTTTGTATAAAAGAACATCTAACATTAGGCCTGTACAAGAGCAAAGAAAATCTAACTCCATTGAAAAGTTTTAAGAATTTAAGACCAAGAAACAGTTTGAAAAGATCAGCAGATGCCAATGAAAGGATAAGAAATAGGAATTACCCATCCCCTTTCGAAACATCTGAACTCTTGTGAGAAATCTAGGCTATCTATAAACTTTAAAATGAAGCTCCCTAGGAGGAGAGGGAATAGAACATGAATTCAAACCTTTAATTCAACACGTTAGCTTTAAAACCAGGAAAGCATAAGTTCTGACCACTAAAGAATATTACAGTATAAAATTCTGGTGTTCATTTCCATTTTTAAAGTATGATATTATCCTTATAAATATTATGACAGCGTAATATTAGAGACAGCACAAAAGGCGAATATGGTATTCAGATTTTTCACACAACCCATTCCCTCCCAGAGTTACAATTCTTTTTTATTCAGATGTAGTATTTGTACATCTTGATGGGGTAGATTATGGTAAACATGGATACAACATGTAGTGATCCAATCAGGTAATAAGCGTTTACATCTCTTCAAACATTACTCCTTTTTATGTGTTGAGAATTTCATACTCTTCCAGTCATTCTTAAATACGTGGATTGTTTCAACAAATATTTACCATAGGGTGTTATGGAAAAACCAGAAGTCATTCCTCCTCGCTTTGTTTCTATGCCCATTGTCCCCTGCCATTCCCAATCTCTAGTGAAAACTATTTCCCTTTCCAGTGGATTTTCTAAGGAGACAGATACACTTATGAATTTCACAAATGTGTGAGAACGTATACTTGTCTTTCTGTATCTGCTAATTTCACTTAACATGCCCTCCAATTCTATCTATGTTGATGCAAATAACAGGATTTCATTATTATGTATGGCTGAATAATATTCCATCTTGTATATATACCACATTTTCTTTATCCATTCATCTGCTGTTGGACATCTGGGATGACTGCATGTTTTAACTACTGTGGTTCGGGCGGCGGTAAACATGGGAAAATGGGTGTCTTCTTCACGTAATGATTATGCTGTGGTACTAGTGAAATTATTAGATCCCACAGTAGTTCTATTTTTAGTTTGGGAGCAATCTCAATACTGTTTTCCATGATGATGATACTAGTTTCATTTCCACTGATGGTGTATAAGTCCCTTTGCTCTGCATCCTTGCTCTCATTTTTTTTTTTTTTTGCGGGGGGGGGGTCTATTTGATGATAACTGTTCTAACAGGGTGAGATGGTATCTCATTATTGTTTTTTTTTTAACCTTTATTTTATTTTATTTATTTATTTTATTTTTATGTAGTGCTGAGGATCGAACCCAGGGCCTTGCACATACGAGGCGAGCGCTCTACCGCTGAGCCCCAGCCCCAGCCCCTCATTATTGTTTTTGACTTCCATTTCCAGCATTCTTTCATATCCTTATTGGCCATTTATATATCTTCTTTTGAGAAGTGTCTCTAGTTCTTCAGGCCATTTTTAAATTGGATAATATTTTTTGGTGGTCAGCTTTTTCAGCTGCTTTTTGTATATTCTGGATGTCAGATCATTTTATGAATAATTTGCAAACTTGTTCTTGCATTCTGTAGGTTGTCTCTTAACACTTGATTATTTCCTTTGCTGGACAGAAGCTTCTTAGTGGTATGATCCCGCCTGACTATTTTGACTTGTGTTGTGTCTGCCTTTGAGGCCGGATCTCAGACATCATTATCTACACCACGGTCTTGAAGTGCTTCCCCTGTGTTTTCTTGTAGTAATTGCACAGTTTCAGGGTCTACCTTTAGGTCTCTGATCCATTTTGATTTGGTGTTTGTGTATGGTGAGGGGAAAGGCATCTAGTTTCATTCTTAACCTTGTCTAATTGTGTTGGCACTCATTTTGGAAGAGGCTGTCTTTTGGACACTGTACGTTCTGGATGCTTCTGAGAAAAGTCAGTTGGCTGTACGAGCATGGATTGATTTTCTAGGTCCTCCAATCTGTTCCATCGGTCTCTGCCTGTGTCTGTTCTGATGGCAGTAGCACGAAATCCCCAATACTGGAAATTTGTAGTATGTTTTGAAGTCAGGTATGTGGTACCTCCAGGATATCCCCCCCCCCGCCTCAGAATCACTTTGGCTATTAAGGGTCTTTTTGTGGTTTCATCCGTTTTTGGATGATTGTGCATATTTCTTGAAGGAAACTCATAGATTTATTTTGGTAATATGGTAATCTTAGCAATACTAAATTATTTTGATATATGAACATGGGATAGGTTTTTATTTTTTGTCTTCTCTACCACTTCATTCATCAGTGTTTTATACAATTTTTATGGAACAGATCTTTCACTTCCATGGTTAGGTTTATTTCAATACCTTTTATACATTTTTGCCTTATATATTTTTGCCTTTGTGAATGCAATTACTTTCTTAATTTCTTTTTTAAAAATATACTTGCTCTGTTTAGATATACATGACAGCAGAGTATATTTTACATATTATGCATACATGGAATATAACTTAAGATCTCATTCTTGTGGCTGTACATGATGTGGAGTTTCACTGGTCATGTATTCATATATGAACACAGGAAAGTTATGTTGAATTCATTCCACTGTCTTTCCTATTCCCATTCCAACTCTTTACCTTCATTCCCCTTTGTCTAATCGAATGAACTTCTATTTTCCCCCACTGCCCCCTCCCTTTTTGTGTATGAGCATCCATGTATCAGAGAGAACATTGCCTTTGGGTTTTTGGTTTTTTTTTTGAGACTGGCTTATTTTGCTTGGCATTATAGCTGCCAGTTCCATCAATATACTGGCAAATGCCATTATTTCATTCTTCCTTATGGCTGAGTAATACTCCATTGTGTATATAGACCACATTTTCTTTATCTATCCATCTGTTAAAGGGCACCTAGGTTGCTTCCATAGCTTAGCTATTGTGAATTGTGCTGCTCTAAGCATCCATGTGGCTGAGTCATTGTAGTAGGCTCATTTTAAATCCTTTGGATATATACTAAGGAGTGGGATAACTGGGTCAAATGGTGGTTCCATTAAGTTCTTTTCAGAGATCTCCATTCTGCTTTCCAGAGTGGTTGCACCAGTTTGCAGTTCCACCAGCCATGTGTGAGTGTACGCTTTCCCCCACATCCTTGCCAACATTTATTGTTACTTATATTCTTGATAATTGCCACTCTGACTACAGTGAGATGGCATCTCAGGGTGGGTCTTAATTTGCATTTATCTAACTGCTAGAAATATTGAACTTTTAAAGTGTATTTGTTGACTGAACATATTTCTTCTGCTGTGAAGTGTCTGTTCACTTTCTTTTCCCACTTATTGATTTAGATATTTGGGTTTTTTTCTTTGGTGTAAAGTTTTTTGAGTTCTTTGCATATACTGGAAATTAATGCCCTCTCTGAGGTGCAGTTTGGCAAAGATTTTCTTCCATTCTGTAGGCTCTGTCTTCATGCTCTTGATTGTTTCCTTTGCTGTGAAAAAGCCTTTTAATGGGATGCCATCCCATTTATTGATTTTTGATCTTACTTCTTGCGCTTTAGGAGTCTTGTGAACAAAGTTAGTCCCTGAACTGAAATGTTGGGGCGTTGGTTTCTGGTCTAATTATTACCTAGGTCTTTTGGTTGACTTTGAGTTGAATTTTGTGTAGGGTGAGAAATGAAATTTGTGGGCTGGGGATGTGGCTCAAGTGGTAGCACGCTTGCCTGGCGTGCTTGTGGCCGGGGTTCAATCCTCAGCACCATATACAAACAAAGATGTTGTGTCTGCCAAAATAAATAAATAAATAAATATTAAAATTTTCTCTCTCTCTCTCTCCCTTCTCTCTCTCTCTCTCTCTCTCTTTAAAAAAAAGAAATGAAATTTGTGGTAAATTTCATTCTTCTACATATGGATTTCCAGTTTTCCCAGTTTGTTGAAGAGGCTGTCTTTTCTCCAATGCATGTTTATGGCACTGTTGTCTAGTATGCAATAACTGTACTTATGAGGGTTTGCTTCTGTGTTTTCTGCTCCATTGATCTTCAATTTGTCTGTTTTGGTGCCAATACCATGCCATTTTTTGTTACTATGTGGCTCTGTAGTATAATTTAACATCTGGTATTATGATGCCTCCTGCTTTTCTTTTCTCGCTAAGAATTGCTTTGGCTATTTTGGGCCTCTTATTTTATCATATGAATCTCATGACTGCCTTTTCTATACCTGTGAAGAACATCGTTGGAATTTTAATGGGAATTGCATTGAATCTGCATAGCATTTTTGGTAGTACAAACATTTTGACAATATTAATTCTGCCTGTCCAAGAACATAAGAGATCTTTCTATCTCCTAAGGTCTTCTTCAATTTTTCTTTGTGTTCTTTAGTTTTCATTGTAGAGGTTCTTCACCTCTTTTGTTAAATTGATTCCTAAGTATTTTTTTTTTTGAGGCTTTTGTGAATGGAATACTTTTCTTAATTTCTCTTTCAGCTTCTTCATCATTGGTGTCTAGGAATGCAATTGATCTAAGTAGGGTGTTAATTTTGTATCCTTTGCTTTGGTGAATTCATTTATGAGTTCTAGAAGTTTTCTGGTGGAGTGTTTTAGGTCTTCTCCTAAACACAGGATTATGTCATCAACAAAGAGAGAAAGTTTGAGTTCTTCTTTGCCTATTTGTATAGATTTAATTTCTTCCATTTGTCTAATTGCTCTGGTTAGAGTTCTTACCCTCCACAAAATTCAACTCAAAGTAGATCAAAGACCTAGGAATTAGACCAGAAACCAATGCCCCAACATTTCAGTTCAGGGACTATTTGATTAAAAGTGGTAAAAGAGGGCATCCTTGTCTTGTCCCTGTTTTTAGAGGGAATGCTTTCAATTTTTCTCCATTCAGAATGACGCTGGCCTTAGGGTGGCTGCATATAGCTTTTAAAATGTTGAGGTATGCTCCTTGTATCCCCAGTTTTTCTAGTGTTTTGAATACAAATGGATGCTGTATATTGTCACATGCTTTTTCCTGTATCTATTGAAATAATCAGGTGATTTCTGTCTTTAAGTCTCCAGCCATTCCTAGGATGAAGCCCACTCCATCACGGTGCACTGTCATTTTTTTTTTTTTTGAGAGAGAGAGAGAGAGAATTTTTTTTAAAGAGAGAGAGAGAGAGATAATTTCAACATTTATTTTTTAGTTATCGGCGGACACAACATCTTTTTTTTTTTTTTTTGTATGTAACCCGGGCTGCACACATGCCAAGCGAGAGCGCTACCGCTTGAGCCACATCCCCAGCCCCAAGGTTCACTATCTTTTTAATAATGTGTTTTTGTATGTGAATTGCCAGTATCTTATTAAGAATTTTTGCATAGATGTTCATCAAGGATATTGGTCTGAAGTTTCTTTCCTTGATGTGTCTTTGTATGGTTTTGGTGTCAGGGTGATGCTCGCTCCATAGAATGAGTTTGAAAAAGTTCCCTGCTTTTCTGTTTCATGGAATAATTTGAGGAGCATTTGTATTAATTCTTCTTTAAAGGTTTGGTAGAATTTGGCTGAGAATCCATCTGGTCCTGGGCTTTTCTTTGTTGGTGGGCTTTGGACTGCTTCTTCAGCTTTATTACTTTAAATTGATCTGTTTAAATTTTGTATATTCTCCTAGTTTATTTGGGGTAGGTCACATGTCTCTAGGAATGGGCAAATGTTTTCTAGATCTTCTACCTTATTGGAATACACATTTTCAAAATAATTTCTGATAAAACTTCTATGGGGATGTTTTCTGTTTTAATCATATATTTTAATAACCTGAATTCCCCCCGCCTTTCTTTTAGTTAGCTTGGCTAAGGGTTTATCAATTTTGTTTATTTTTTTTCAAAGAATCAACTTTTAGTATTATTGATTTTTGAATTGTTTTTTTGACCTCAATTTCAAAAATGAAATAATTTTTGATTTAATTCTAATTTTTGGTGTTGATTTGTTATTCAATTTCTAGGGACTTAAAATGTAATGTTAGAATTTTATTTATTTGGTGTCTTTCTATCTTTTAATGTATGAGCTCAGTGCTATGAACTTTCCTCTTACAACTGCCTTCATATTGTACCAGAGTTTTTTGATATGTTGTGTCAGTATTCTCATTTACTTCTAGGTTATTTTTGTATTTCACTCCTGATTTCTTCTGCTATCCACTCAACATTCAACAGTATATTATTTAGTCTCCAGGTGTTAGTTACTATTTTATCATTGATTGCTAATTTTATTCCACTATGATCTTACAAGATAAAAGGTATTAACACTATTTTTTTTTTTTGGTATTTGATGAGTTTTTGTGGGCTAAGATTTCTACTTTAAAAAGTGTTCCATATGCTAATGAGAAAAAAGTATATTCAGTCACTAAGGAATGAAATAGTCTATATAGATTAGTTAAGTCTAAACTATTAATTGTACTTTTTAGTTCTGTAGTAGATTTTGTTTGGAAGATCTATCCAATAATAGAAGAGACACATTACAGACATCCAATATTATCGTGTTGTGGTCTGTTTGATTCTTGATATTGAGAAGGTTTTATTTGATGTACATAGACGCTCCATTGTTTGGGACATAAATCTTCACAATTGTTGTTTCCTGTTGTTGTATGGTTCCCTTAAGCGGTAAGAAATGAATTTCTTTGTTTCTTCTGATTAACTTTGGCTTGAAGTCCACTTTATCTGATATGAGGATGGAAAGGCAGGCTTGTCTATGTGGTCCACGTGAGTGATAATCTGTTGACTCTTTGCGTATGGGGTCAGTCTCTTGGGGACAGAATATTGTCGGATTTTTTTTTTAAACTTAATCTGACAGTCTATTTATTTTGATTGATAAGTTGAGTCCATTTATGTTCAATATTCCTACTGAAAGATGATTTTTTATTCCCTGTCCTTTTGATTTATTTTAGTTTTAAAGTTGGATTCTCCCTTCTAGTATAATTTAGTATAATTCCTCCCTCTGCTAGCTTTCATTTTTAGTTTTCATTTATACTTCTTGAAATACCTTATTATGTTTTGTAGTGAAGGCTTTTTAGTTGTAAATTCTTTTACTTTTGTTTATCATGAAAGGCTTTTATTTCAACCCCCAATTAGAAGCTTAATTTTGTTGGTTTAGTATTCTTGGTGGGCACCCACTTTCTTCTAGAGCTTCATATATATTATTCCAAGACCTCCTAGCTTTTAGTGCTGGTTTCAGAAATCAGCTGAAATCTGGATTATTTTACCTCTAATTGTGACCTGTAGTTTTTCTCCAGCAGCTTTTCAAATTCTATCCGTATTCTGAATGTTATTTTCATAATAATAATATTTTTATAATAATGTGGCATTGAGTGGATCTGTTGTAATTTCATATATTTGAAGTCCTGCAAACCTCTTATATTTGAATTTCCATTGCTTTCTTAAGGTTTAGAAAAATGTCTAATATTATTTCATTGAAAATATTTAGTTTGTATTTCAGAACCTTTATCTCAGTGAATCTTAAATTTTGCCATTTAAGGCTATCCCATATTTCTTAAATATGAGGCTGTCTCTCAACATATCTTCTCCATGGATAACTTTGTTATCAAGAATATAGACTTTGTCTCTGTTGCCTGAAACTTTCAAGTGCTGAGATCTATTGGTGATGCTTTCCATTGAATTTTTAATTTGGTTTATTGATTCTTTCATTTTGAGGATTTCCAATTGATTTTTTTCCCAGAATTTTAATCTCCTTGTTGATCTTTCACTTCTTATATTTTGTTTCTGATTTCACTCCTACATCATCTTTTACCTCATACATCAGTTCAACTGACATTTCCTCCACTGTGATGTCAATAGAGACTGTGGTGGAGACATTTTGGTTTGTTTGGAATGGTTTGTACCCTTGCTTTTTCATATCATTTGTGTGTCTACCCCTCTGTAATATGGGTCTGAAGGAGCTAAGTTTCTATCCTATGAGCTTGTAATGTCCCCGTAGGTTTCCAGAACCTCACAGATTAGGGGGAGACAAATAATAACAACCACCAATGCAAACAATATACAGTATTAAACTAAATACTTAGTTCCTTCTGTGACGTCGACAACTTTAATTAGCACAATCAACAGGGATGGTAAAATAAGCAATTGCCATCAATAAAGCAGTAAGTAATCATGTATTATATCTGGCATTACATCAAATACCAGGTGTCATACATGGCGGCCACAACAGTGATAACTGCACCAGCATTATTGGTGGGGGCAGGCGTTATGTAAAACAATTAGTGCCAAGAGTAGAATTAATTAAGAGGAAAGAAGATTAGGTTGGTAGAAAAGAGTGTACAATTTCAAAAGGAGAAAAGGGAAAATGCAGAAGAGATGTAGGATTGGAGGAGGAGGAAAAAATAGAAGTAAAAAAATTAAAGAAAAAGTGGAGAAAAAATACAAATTGGCTGTTAGCAAAAGAAATAGAAACAAGGGAAACAGACAAGTGAAAAACAATACAAAACAAAAGCCAAACACAATAAGAAAAACTCTAACCCTCAATAAACAAGGCAAAGAAAAATAACAACCTTCAAAAAAATGCTACAAATGAGGGCTATGGATATAGCTCAGTTGGTAGAGTGCTTGCCTTGCATGAAAAAAGACCGGGGTTCAATCCCCTGCAGCGCACACACACACACACACACACACACATTACAAATGAGAAAAAAGAAACAAATATGTATATGTATAAATACCCATAAACCTTTCAGCACGAGAGAGAGAGAGAGAGAAAAGAAATAAAAAGGAGATATTTTTTAAGAGATAGATAGGAACTGCTACCAATATTAATATGATTTTTTTGAATATGGAATATAAACAAATGTTTCAAATAATCTAACCTTATAAAAATGTACGGCATTAATAAATAGTAAAGAAGTCCTAAGTGGGATGTGGTGGTAGATACCTCCAGCTCTATTCTAGACATGCTAGGTCCCCAGAGCTGTGGCGTGACTCTGCAGATGCGGGGCAGGGGAACACCAGGAAACCTTGTTGGTGACAAGTCCCCAAAATGAAATTAGCCCTATTCTTTAAAAAAAAATGTAGCTTTTGTTGTTGTCATGGACAGTGAATCAAAAACTCTGGGAACCAACCCCCGCTGCACATTCCTCTCCTCTCAGTTACAGGATGGCCTCGCTCACACAATGTCACTACCTGCATTGGAGACTTATCTTTGCCATCACATTCACATATCACTGATTACAGTTGGTGTTGTCATGGGGATAAAGAGGGAAAAAAGATGGGGATACATTTTTTTTTTTCAATAAGTCTTTCCTGAATAAATCCTTATAGAACATTTTCTGCCTTCTCAACCTGCCTGAAAACTGACTTTCCAGCTTAAGTTATGGTTGTTAAAAAAAAAGTCCTTGTTTCAGAGAGGTGCATTAAAAATAGATGCAGACACAGAGATGTGCTGGGAAATGGTGAAGTTTTCCTTATAGGGCTGCAAAAGGCTGTGGGTGGGTGGGTGGTGGTGGTGGTAAACAAAATCAGCAATGAGACTCTGTGGTTAGGCAAATCAACAAAGATTTCCCTCAGTTCCAAGTTAGCCACTTAGCATGGAACTTCTGATGAAACCAATGGACCTGCTGATGGCATCTCATTTAAAGTGACATCTGCTGCCATTAGAGGACTCTGAAATTGACTGCAATCTGTATACGGGGTAAAAATGGGAGTTCATAACCCACTTGAATCAAATGTATGAAATATGATATGTCAAGAGCTTTCTAATGTTTTGAACAACTAATAATAAAAAAAAATAAATAAAATTGACTGCAGTTTGCTCCCAAATGAATACTTAGAGGGAAACTGCAAAGATGAGAGACATTTCCTGGAGAGCTCATGTCATTAAAAAAAAAACCACATAAAACATGAATTTTTAAAAGAGCTTAAAAAATACTGTCATTGTTTTAATATCGCTTTTTCATAATGAAGGTGGTTTGTCAGTGTAGACTGCAATGTTTTTTTTTTTTCTAAAACTTGAGCCTGAATTCCGATGAAAGGAAACCAGACCACAATGGAATAGATACGAAGTCAGATATTCAGAGCTTGTTGACCCAACAGGTTAATTCAATAGTGGTGTCCTATAAAGTGAAGGTGAATGTGTAACAACTCTGAGTTTCTCATCTCCCATGCATTCTGAAGGGAGAGTCCCTCAGATCCTGACCTGTGTGCATCCTTACCCTACCATGGAAGCTCCCTGTAGTCTCATACTAGGGAGTATCTTTCTTTTTGACCGACTTTTAAGTCTTGACTCTTTGCTTTTAGAAGGAATGTTTATTTATATATTTATTTATTTAAATTAGGTGTATATGACAGCAAATTGCATTTTGATTCATTGTACACAATTGTAGCACATGATTGCACATGATGCAGCATCACACCCTATGTGCATTCTTACATGTACCTAGGGTAATGATGTCCATCTCATTCCACCATCTTTTTTGCCCCCCTGCACTCACCCTCCTCTCCCTCTCCTTTGCCCAGTCAAAACACTGTAGTTTCCTTTAAGGTTTGTGTTTGGTGGCTGGTTTTATTGGCAAGCATCAAGGCTGCATTACCTGTCACTCTCCCTCGGCTGCCGTGAGACCACTGGAAAGTACAGCATTCTCTGCCCAAGGCTGGGACTGCTCCTTCACCATCCGGTAGAGCTTCATGACTCCTTTGGCAATCAGTGTCTGTTGATGGTCATATTGTGGGAGTTTATTCCAAAGATCTCTGGCTTCAGGGCTAACAAGGTGCCTGTTCTCAGTACGCATAAAGTTTTCCCAGCGTTTCTGTGAATGATGTCCCAGGATATCTTTGAGACGTGGATCTGAGTCTATATGATACTTCTTCAGATACCCACACAGCTCATCTGTACCCAGAACCTTGGCGATGCGAACAAGTTGGTCACAGCTGTCCTGTCTGTGGAAGAAGGGCTCCTTTTGAAATACCACGCTTGCCAACATACAGCTCAAACTCCACATGTCCCAGCTGTAATCATGTATCTGACAGTCCACGAGAAGCTCTGGTCCCTTGAAGTACCTTGATGCTACAGGAACATTATACTCCTGAGCAGGGTGACGGAACTTCACCAGGACCCAGTCCACTAGCGGCAGCTGTTTTTAGTTGGTGTTTGTCATTGTGAGGTGATCTGAAACATCGTGAGGTTTCATATCCCTGGGCACGATTCCCTTGCTGTGGCAGTAATCCAGATCTTTAAGTAGTTTCTACATTAAAAAAAAAAAAAAAACAGTGTATCAAAGTCTGTCCAGATCTGGTAGAGTTGCTTAAAATCCATATTATTGATATATTCAAATAATAAAGCTGGTGATTTTGACACAGGCTCCTTTTTGCTTATTTATTGATTTATTTAAATTAGGTGTATATGACAGCAAAATGCATTTTGATTCATTGTACACAATTGCAGCACAACTTTTCTTTTCTCTGGTTGCACACGATGCAGCATCACACCGTATGTGCACTCTTGCATGTACCTAGGGTAATGATGTCCATCTCATTCCACCATCTTTCCTGCCCCCCTGCACCCACCCTCCTCTCCCTCCCCTTTGCCCAATCAAAGTTCCTCCATTTTTCCTATGCTTGCCCCCTCCCCATTTTGGATCAGCATACACTTATCAGAGAGCACATTCGGCCTTTGGTTTTTGGGGATTGGCTTTCTTCACTTAGCATGACATTCTCCAACTCCATCCATTCACCTGCAAATGCCATGATTTTATTCTCTTTTAATTCTGAGCAACATTCTTGTTTATATATATCACTGTTTCTTTATCCATTTATCTATGAAGGGCATCTAGGTTGCTTCCACAGTTTAGCTATTGTGAATTGACATGCTACGAACATAGACGTGACTGCGTTACTACAGTATGCTGATTTTGAGTCCTTTTGGTATAGCTGGGTCAAATGGTGGTTCAATTCCAATCTGCTTTCCACATTTGTTGCACCAATTTGCAGTTCCACCAGCACTGTAGGTGTGTGCCTTTTCTCCCACATTTCGTCACCAACATTTATTGTTGCCTGTATTCTTGATAACTGCCATTCTGACTGGCATGAGATGATTTGTATTCCTCTAATTACTAGAGTTCAATATTTTTTCATATATTTGTTGATCAAATGTATATCTTCTTCTGAGAAGCATCTGTTCAGCTCCTTAGCCCATTTATTGCTTGAGTTTTTTTTTTTTTTGGTGTTGAGTTTTTTGAGTTCAATATTTCTATCTTCTTATTGAACTTCTCATTCATAACTTGTACTGACTTCCTTAATTCATTCAGTTTTTTTTTTTTTGCTGTGTATCCTGGGAACTCATTGATCATTCTTGTAATGATTCTTTTGAAAATTTATCTGGTATTTCACCCACTACAATATCTTTGAGTGACATTGCTGGCAAATTATGAATTTTAGGAGGTGTCATGTTACTTTAGTTATTCATATTTCTTGTATTCCTGTGTTGGGTTTTTATGCATCTTCTGGGAGAAATTTATCTTCCACTCTCTGGTGTGTGAACAAGTAGGAATGTAGACTTCCTCTCATCTGTCACCTTGAGTCTGCACATAAGATCCTTTTTAAAAACATTTTTCCTTTCTAGCTTCCACAGGTGAGAGAAAGCATATGTCCTTATACAATTCTTTGAGGTGTGTAGGAAGAAAATCATGAGTGATCTTCAAAGTAATTTTTCATATTGAAATGGTGACTTAAGTAACAATAAGAAAACAAATAAAGGTAAATTCAGAAAATAAAATTATTTCATAAACATAATTGTATAGAAAGTCCTTGTAGAAAAGTGGTGTGGTGCATAATAAAATGTATAAAGAAAAATTACATGCATGCAAGAAACCACTGAAGACTCCCTGCACTAGTAGACATTAGGTTTAACATGGAGATTTTTAAATAAGGGATTATGGGTCAATGATAGCACCACAGCCTGTTTTTCAAATGAAGTGTTTGCATTATTGTTGTTGTTGTTTTGCAGTGCTGAGATCATATCCCAGGCTTCATAAATGCTAGACAAGTACTCTATTGCTGAGTTACACCCCCATCTCCTGAAAACATAGTTTTACTGGAATGTCAACTGGCATACAGTTATTATGTATTGTAGATTTCAGGCTATGATCACATAGAATTTCTGGTTGACAAAACCTAAAGTCTTTATGATCTGATCCTCTGAAGAAAAATTTTGCAGATACAATTGGTATAATCTTATGCCACCAAATATATTGAGGTTAGTGGAATATAAATCCCTATGCACAATCTACCAGCAGCATTCAGGTTAATTTAATTTTTTTAAAAGAGAGAGAGAGAGAGAGAGAGAGAGAGAGAGAGAGAGAGAGAGAATTTTTAATATTTATTTTTTAGTTTTTGGTGGACACAACATCTTTGTATGTGGTTCTGAGGATCGACTCTGGGCTGCACGCATGCCAGGCGAGCGCGCTACTGCTTGAGCCACATCTCCAGCCCTCAGGTTAATTTAAGAGTTAAATGTCACAGCATTTACCCACTAGGAATTAAAATAAAAATTTAATCATTAGTAATTTCCTTGTAACCAGGTAGAGTGCCAATGTGGAAGGCAGTTTTCTTCTGCAATTTAGCAGTAGTGAAAATTATATCTTAATATTTTCAAACTAAATGCTTTATGTGTGAAATAATAAGTCCAATAAAGATCTCATCTCATTCTCAAAAATTATTGCATACTACTTTTCAGATATAGAAATACAATTTTGGGGGGCTACTGGAGATTGAACTTAGGGGCACTTGACCCCTGACACACATCCTCAGTCCTATTTCATATTTTATTTACAGACAGGGTGTCACTGAGTTGCTTAGTGCCTCAATTTTGCTGAGGCTGGTTTTGAACAATCAATGCTCTTGCCTCAGCCTCCCGAGTCGCTGGGATTACAGGCTTGTACCAGGGCACCTTCTGGAAGATAGAATTATTAATAAGGAGTATTGAGAATATTTCTACTTTATAAGACAATTTTATATTAAATATTCTTAAAGCACATATGTGTATATGTAATATATCAGTATAACTATCCTATAGACACACCAAAAAAAAAAAAACCCAACAGTTTATACAAACTATTTTTCCATATGCATCGTGTGTGTGTGTGTGTGTGTGTGTGTGTGTGTGTGTCTTTGTGGCCTGAACAGATCCCTGTGAATCCATTAAAAAAGTAATTCATTAGAAAGTAATCCAGAGCCTAATTCCATATTGTCTTTTTATTTATTTTTAAAATTATTTTATTTTAAAATATTTTTAGTTGTAGATGGACACAATACCTTTATTTTGTTTGTTTATTTTTATGTGGTGCCAGGGATCCACCTCAGTGCCTCATGCTTGCTAGGCAAGCCCTCGGCCACTGAGCCACAACTCTGGCCCCAAATGTCTTTTTCTCAGTACAGAATTCAGCTATATTTCTTTTTATCAAATAATAAAAATGCATTTGGACAGATGTGTTTTCAGAAAAAGTTATTTAATAAAAGAACTGGAATGGGCAGAACTCTTAGCACTGAGAAGAATGAATTACAATTCCATGACCTGCTGTCAAACTTGATGTCATTGCTTGCAATTATTACCCTTCTGGAGCCTGAGGAGAAAAAAAAAATGAGTTGAGAAGATTACATTTGAAATCATAACCACTTGAAAGAGCCAAGAAATAGGTATGCCGTCTGTGGAACATGTGAATTTTTCCAACATGATAGTTGAGTTTTTGTGGTTATACTAATAACAGTAACAAGAAAAACCCTGCATGTATTGAGAAAAGTAAGCTGAAGTAACAGAGTTAAAAGTGGAAAAGTTAAAAGTGGAAAAGTTTCTAGAAGAATATGCAATTCATTATGAAAAATTAAATCTTTAATTTCTTTTCACATGGAAAAATAGAAAACCAAGTTTATTAAAACTACAAATGTTCCCCTTTTTTAGAATTTTTTCTTGAGTGTTGGATGAACCTTTATTTTCTTGAACCTTTATTTATATTTGGAGCTGAGAATCAAATCCAGTTCTTCTAACATGATAGACAATTGCTCCACCACAGATCTAGAACTTCAGCCCCAAATGTTTCCTTTTATATGTGAACATATCTGACTCAATTAGCTGAAGTTCTCCAGAGAAATGAAATTGGCTTGTCATTAGGGCCTTCAACTGATAGAATGAGGCTCACCCACATGGTGGGTAATCTGCTTTAAAGTCTACTGATTTGAAGTTTGAGACCAGTCTTGGCAATATAGTGAGGTCCTAAGGAATTTATCAAGACACTGTCTCAAAATAAAATGTAAAAATTGCTTGCAATATAGCTCAGTGGCTAAGTGCCCCTGGGTTAAAAAAAAAAAGAATCCCTGGTTAAAAAACAAACAAAAAATGAAATTTATCAGTGGAAAAAAATAGTTATTGTAGTGTAGAAATTAGCTACACACCTCTGGTAATTTTTTCTTTTCTTTTCTTTCTTTCTTTTTTTTTTTTTTTTTTTTGTGTGTGTGTGTATGTGCCAGGAATTGGACCCAGGGGCACTTAACCACTGAGCCACATCCCCAGCCATTTTTTTATATTTCATTTAGAGACAGGGTCTAACTGAGTTCCTTAGAGCCTCACTAAGTTGCTGAGCCTGGCTTTGAACACATGATCCTCCTGCTTCAACCTCCCAAGCCACTGGGATTACAGGAGTGCATCACCAGGCCCAGCTCTGGGAAATTTATTTTTTACAAGGTTCTCAGGTCAATTCAAGAGACAATAGTCTTTACCACATATAAGATAGAGATAAAATTGCATATTTTCATGCAAAAGAGTGATATTGGATTTTACATGAGATTATGTAAATAATTAACTCAGAATGATTCTGTACCTAAATATAACAGTTAAAACTGTAAAAATTAAAAATAAAAAAACATAATCTAATGTTCTTGAATTTAGAAAGAGCAGTGGAGACTTAGATATTCTTCAAAATAAACACACACACAGAGATAAATTTTACTTTAAAAATTCTGTGCAGAAAAAAAAGGAAAGTAAAAACAATTATAGCAGGTTTTGGTTTGTATGTTTTTGAAAGATAAATTTTGCTTTAAAAATTTGTGCAGAAAAAAAAAGGAATGTGAAAACAATTATCATAGGATTTTGTTTGTATGTTTTTGAAAGATCTGTTTGAACCCACTTTTTAGCACTCAATGAGGCTTGTCACTTTTCTTAAGAGGCCTGTTGAGTCCACAGCCTAGCCTCCTCTCTTCTCTAGCTCTTACAGTTTAATGCCACTCTGTCCCTTCCAGAATCACCCCAGATCAAGGAACCCTTCTACAGGGAAACTGTATACATCCCACAGCATGGAAAATTATTCAGACTGATAAGTCAACAATGAGCCCTACTCTCCAGCTAATCTCCTATTACTTATATTTCCCCTACAGATTTTATTTGTTTTATCCTATCCCAAACTAAAGCTTCTGCCACAAATCCAATGTGTTCAGTGTCATAAATTATAAAAGGAGTGACCTTTGTCTCTCCAAAGGTCATTCTTTTGGGTCCTGAGAACAAATAATTTTCAAGTTTTGTTTTTCAAAAAACCCTTAAATAAGAAAAAAGAAAAAAAAGTCAACATTGTGGAAAACTGGAAACTCCAGACCTCTTGGACAACAATAGAAAATGATGAAATCACTGTGGAAAGCCCTAGTGGTTTCTAAAGAAAATAATAAATTACTAAATACACCACACACTCTCTCTTAAAGGTGTGCCATAAATAAATGAAGAACATGTGCTCAGATGAGTTCTCATTTGCACATCAGTATTTATAACAGAATGATTTATAAGAGTCAAAGGATAAAATGACACAAGATAAATGGAGAATAGAAAATTGGAATATCTGCAATGAAATATTAATCAGCAATATTATTTTGCAGTATGGAAACTGAACTCAGGGCCTCAGGCCTGCTAGGAAACCACTTTACCTCTGAGACATACCTTGGTCACACCCTTCAATCATGGTTAGTAAGAGCACTAAAATATTACAGTGGAGTAGTAGCTGGGAAACAGTACGCTAAGGGAAAACAATGAGAGAAAAAAATGCCATTATATTTTGCCTGTGAATTTGTATGCTATTTGCAGAACAAGCAAATAAGTGAAAGAAAACTGAATTAGTCATCACCAGGGGCCAAGTGAAGAAGAAACAGGGAATAACTGCTGGTGGACACTGGTCAGAAGGACCTGTGCCCTGCATGTTCTGCATATCAAATGTACAAAATGATACATAAATAATGTACAAAATGATGGGCTGGAGTTATGGCTCAGTGGTAGAGCCCTTGCGAGGCACTGGGTTTAATTTTCAGCACCACATATGAACAAATGAATAAATAAATGTCCATCAATATCTAATAAAATTAAAAATATATATATTAAATGATACAAAATCATTCTTCTAAACTTTTACAAAAGTAAATTTAGTTTTATTTACATGCACTTTTCCAGAATAAAAAAAAATATATGCAATTTTTCAGATTACACTCTAAACCCCAGCCAGTAAAATAGGGCAAACAACTGTAAGAGACTGCAACTGAATAAATTCACTTATATTTAAATGAACACTGTTGCTACATATGTATGACAGTTGATTATTCTTTTTTTCAGTGCTTATTTTATATTAGTTGATAACTAAATGAATTGTCTATATCTTGACTAATATTTGAAACTTGTGAAGTTTTTACTATATTTACATAATTCAATGTACTTAAATACACACACACACACACACACACACACATTTATTTATTTATTTATTTACTTACTTATTTTGCACAGAGCTAGGGCTCAAGCACAAGGCTGTACACAAGCATGGTAAGTCCTTCACCACTGAGCCACACCCCACTTTAATCTATCTACATCTCTATTCCTCATTGCTTATCTCTTTTCAAAAGGTCATTTATTGCCACATTTTTTCACTTTTAGTGTGTATATTTCTTATAGTTGAAGTGAACCTATGTCACCTCCTAGTAACATTTTATGTTGATGGTGATGACTTCTGCTGTGGCTCTTTCTTTGAGGGAATTGAAATTTCAGTCACCATGTCCTTGCACTAATTCACATGTGAATTTTGCTGTCTCTGTATTTTCTCTGGAGTCTACCCTTAGTTTTCCCCACAAATAAGGTGCTCACACTCACCAGCAGATCAGTTTCCTGGCTATCTTGCACTCCTGGCTTCTGCCTTTGCTCTCTTACTTGCACTAGTACACAGGTCATGTGATTGCATCAAGCACTCCAGACATGGGACTTTCTTTGGAATGATGAGATTCCATCTTCTTCTCATAACTATGTTTTCACAGAGAAGCAACTGAGACAAGGGACAGTCAGATGCATAAGAAGGGAGCAACAGGGCACTCACTGTGATGTAAATCCAATCCGAGAATGAAAACCTGAACATAAATAAGACCCAGCACTTATATCACCTTTATACTTTTTTACTTTATTTCCAATTCTGCTCTCTTAAAATCCAATATTAGTATCAGGTAAGGTGGAACACACCTGTAATCCTAGCAGCTCAGGGGGCTGAGGCAAGAGGGTAGCAAGTTCAATGCCAGCCTCAGAAATGTAGTGAGGCCCTAAGCAATTTAGCAAAATCCTGTCTCCGTGCCAGATTCTCCTGGTTCTCTAGGCTCACTTTACAATTCTTCCTGTGTGTAACTGGCTAATTTTGCCTTTTTAAGTACAAGTTTTTTGGCCATATAGCCTCTGGGTTGCCCCAAGACAGTCTGTGTGGGGGGCCACCCCTGAGCTATTTAGCATCTTCTCTCAGCCTTGGGCCAAGGAGGTTTTAGTCTGGCATTGCATGGTGTTTTATGGTCCATCATACTTGATGGATTGCATCTACCTTTACATAGCTAAGAAGCCTGCTTTCTCATAGATCCAGACTGTTGTGATGGGCAAAAGTGTGACTTATGTAGTCCAGGGAGAGAAATAAAGAACCTCCATGTGCTTCTGATCTTTCCAATGCTTTGTGCACTCAAATCATTCAATACAGTTTCACTCTATAGGTTCTTAATTAATAAAATGACAATTCTTAATGCTAGGCACTGCAATAGACAAAATCAATTCACAGCAAAAATTCTAGATTACTTCTAAGAACTGCAAACACACTTAATCATGACAGACATTCCCTCTGCATGCTAAGTTCAAGTGTCAGATTAAAAGTCTCAAGCCTTAGGCTTTAAGTCCAGCAGATACACACTCACTCAGACCACTCATCTGGTTCCTCAGATCAGGAACCAAGGCAGGCTTCTCCTGCAGTGGAGCAGATGGCTAGCTGAGAGAGTTGTAGGGAGAAGTTGCAGCTCTCACCAGGGTCAAGATGTGGATGTAGAGTTTGAGAGCAGTGAGGAAGATGTAGAGGGATCAGCAAATGATGGCAAGTGATGGGATGTCAGTCCAGGTCCAGGTCAGGCCCTTCAGCTTGTGTATATCAGTATCAGCTGGCTGAATGCCTGTTCATTTGCTCTATTATTCATACTAACTTTTGGGGCTTTTGACCCCCTTCTTTCAATCCTTATCACCTGCCAGGGGATTTCTCAGTGACATCATCTGGTCTGGTGGTCCCCACCCTGATCTTTTCACTTTTCCCTCTTATTAGGCAGAGGCTTCACTTTGAGTTTATCAGGGTCAGAAAACTTGTTTGTGCCTTAGAGCCATACTGGAGGGCCCCCTTAGGTGTGCCTGGGGTGACTGAAGGTTTCAAACTGGTATTTTTAAAATGGAGTTGCTTAGGCTCAGGCCTAAGGCCATTCTTTCAATCTCTTTTCTTTATTTGCTTCTTCTTAATTTCTTCATGTCCTAACTTTCTTCTTTTTTCCCTCCTTTTTTGACTCCTGTATTGTAAGATGAATCCTATTTGCACATTTGGATATATAACATGATGTTACAAGGTATGGATTGAGAAAGTAAAATGATTATTATAGAGAAACAAATTAGAATATGCATTGTCTCACATAAGAGGTTTATTTTGGGCACCAAGAATTGAACCAAGAGGCACCTAACCATTGAGAAATATCCCCAGTTCTTTTCAATTTATTTATCTATTTATTTATTTATTTATTTATTTAGAGACAGGATCTTGCTTAGTTATAGACACTTGTTGAGTTGATTTGGAATCTGGTGTTGCTTGATGTCTCTTAAGCCTTCTCAGTGGGAATATTTTTATGGTGTCAAAGATTTCCAAAAGATGACATTGCTTGTCAGAGATACCCAAAGATTGCATTGCTTGTTGTAGCAAAAGCTGATCAATCAGGTAGCATTTTCTGAGCCTTCTCTTAGAATGATCTTTATCTCACCCTTGGCCACATTGCCTCAGCCTATTTCTGCAGTTTGGTTAATAAAATTTCATCTTTTTGTGCAGAGGGTGAGCTGCAGCTGCAGAGCCAGCCAGAATGCTGACAGCATCCCAGATGTCTGTACTTCAGGGATGATGCTCCCTCCTCAGCTCAAATATTCTCCTCCAATTTTTCTGCCAACCCAAGCTTGCAGCAACCCTTCTGAGGACCTGTTGGCTCCAGAGAATCATTTGCTGGCACTCTGGGTGACAGCAGCAGATATAAGAGGACAAAGAATGGCAGCTGGTTTCAACACCCACAATTCAACACCCACACTGAAGCAGAAATGGTTAACTTGTTTACTCACTGATTTCCTTGCTGAGCATGGGTGTAATTCAAATGTCCTCTTTGCAAAGTTTATTGAGCTCTGGAGCAACTTGTAAGCATACTGGTCACTTGATCTAATATGCTTCTAATGATTTAAAGAATTTCCTTTCACAGAAAATCACCAAGTAGCATTACCAAATGCCTAGAGTTGCAGGAAAGCTTGTCTCTCATTTGTAAAACCTCATTGAAGAGCTCAAAGAGAAAAGAGCAGCTCCCTCACTACAGATAACAAATTGGGCTTTCTGGAAACAAACAAACAAACAAAAAAGAGGGTTTTTTGTTGTTGTTGTTTTGTTTTTGTTTGTTTGTTTGTCTGTTTGTTTGTTTGTCTGTTTGGAGAAGAGCACAGGGAGAGCCCCAGGAAGCTAATTACTAAAGTGTAGCATTTTGAATTCTGGGAAATTTGAAGCCATTGAGTGTCCCTGCTGAGAGTGCATTTCTACTGAAGAACGTGCTTTTCTTCATAGTAACTCCCAATGTAGCAGTAGTTAAGAATATCATAAAGTTTAGAAAGACCTCCTGGAATTCCCCAGCTGCAGGCTTGAAATTGGATTAAGGTGAAGATCAATTTAAACATTAAATCTGTTGAGAAAATCAAGAATTGTGTAGCAATGCACACATTTTGGGCTATTTGAGTGGGCCAAGCTGATGCCCTGAGGCTAGTCTTGCTCTATATATTTGGGAACAGTGGCCCACTTCACCTGTTGAATATAGGCCCAGTTGCTTAAAGGGATATTTTTGTTTTTTGTTATTTAATTTGTAATTTTTAGTTGTAGTTGGACACAATACCTTTATTTTATTTATTTTTATATGGTGCTAAGGGTGAATCCAGGGCCTTGCACGTGCTAGGCAAGCACTCTACGATTGAGCCAAAACCCCAGCCCCAACCACCATATGTTTTTTTCTTTTTCACTTTTACCTCTCTCTCTCCCTAACCTGGGGGCAAAAACCAAGATTACCTTGAGTTATCTCTCCAGGGGAAGAATCTGTCACCAGAAAGAAGTAGGAGGTGACTATCTCCCAAATTATTAAGTGAATATTAATACTCCAAATGGCCTCACCAGGGATCCACTTTGAGTCACCACTTTAAAAGCCCTCTTTTCCTGCAGCTGGACAGAATCACAGCTTTTGATACAGAAGTCACCTATGTTTCTCCTTTGCTAGCAAAGCAATAAACCTTTTTTTTTTTTTTTTCTCAAAAACCATGTCCTTGTTATTGGTGTGTCTGGCAGGGTGATAAACCCAGCCTAATTCCCTCTGAAGATTTGGAGGCATCTCATCATAAAGGCATGAAAAGTTAATTTCTGCTTTACTAAAAATTACTGTGATTTCTAAACTTGCTTGGAATGCCTGACCGTGCCTTGAACTCACTTATGCCTGATTTTCCCTGACCAGATAACAACCCTTTCTGAATCCTTAGTGGTGCCTCATAAATTCTGATGTTGGAATCTAAATTTATTCCCTAAGTGCTGAACAATTTAGACAATTAACTACTACCTGCCTTTGTATTATGCTTTTAAAAATCCTGTTATCTGTAAGTTCTCAAGACCCCCCAATTTAGACAATTAACCTACCACCTGCCTTTTTATTATGCTTTTCAAAATCCTGTTATCTGTAAGTTCTAAAGACAACCTCTTCTATTCCCACGGGTTTCGGGAGAGACAGCCCCAGCCAGTCAGAATTTACAAGCTTGCTTTTATTTGATTTAAATTGGAGTCGGTGGTTATTTCTTTGTGTCATGGTTTAACACAAGGCACAACTGGAATGTAGTCTTTAAATAGCTTCTTTAAAAGCTCTCTGATTTCTTTTTTTTTTTAAACTTACTTGTATTTGTAGATGAATAAAATGCCGTTATTTTTATTTGTTTATTTCTGTGTGGTACTGAGGATCAAACCCAGTTCTCCATGAATGCTGGGCAATCGCTCTGTCTCTGAGCTACAGCCCCAGTAAGCCATCTGTTTTCTGTGTCAAAGTACATTCTACTATTATTACTGCTATTTACAGTGATGAGTCTTTGCTTCCCTGAATGCTGAAGTATAACACTAGAGAAGCACTCTGAGGGAAGTGTAGAGTGGAAAGTGGAAGGCTTTATTAAAGAATAGCAGAAAAGACTTCCTCCCATAGGGAAAAGGAGACCTGAAAGACAAAATCCATAAAAGAGGAGGTCTTCCCTATTTTATATCTAAGGTCTTCTTTTGTCCTCCCACATTTCTGTTCTTTATTTTCCTCTATCTTTCCCCCCATGTGATGGGGGATGCAGGTGGGAAGGCCAAAAGGTGGGAAACAGGTGAAATGATGGGGCAGGGTGGAGTGATCTGGGCTGGAAGTGTCTGGGGTGGTTTGATTAACATCTCCCTGTTTCGCTGGGAGCTACTACTTTAATAGTCCTTTAGGACAGGCTGAGGCCTTGGGAACATTAACTTTTTAATTCCCCAGGTGTAGTTCTGGTATCTCTGGCTCAGATCAAACACCATTTTCTTTATGGACTCCATTTTTTTATATGGTCTCCATTTTCTTTATTGGACCCATATTAGATCTGATTTACCGAAGCACACTAACTACCTATCTTTAAATTTAGCTTCACTATCAAAAAACTAAGAAGAACAAATACAACATTAAAAAAAAAAAAGAAAAGAAAAAAAGCTTTCTGTATTCCCTGTTTGGCAGACTCACAGCCTCTGGGATAGGAGTCCCTTGTGATTCTCCTTTGCTAACAAAGCAATAAAATTTCTTTTTTCTTATTTCTCAAAACCTTATTATTGAATTGGTATTGAGGACAAGGACTAATCTCTTGGTAACACAATGACTACACTTTTAATAACATTCAGTTAAGCTGAGCTGTTAGAAAAGGTTGCTAAATGGCATCAAATATATCTTAAACCTACTCCAGATTTATTTATTTATTTTTCCTAAATGAATTTCTGTCATCCATTTAGGCACATGCTGTGACCATCTCTGTGAGATGCTTACCTAATATTTATTTCTCCTTTTTCACTAAAAGCATTTATTTTAAGGGAGACAATACACAGACCAAACAACATCTAGACATACATTGGCATCTGAGGGGGAATGTTTACAGTGTTAAAGAACTGGGGCTGTTGCTGGGTCATTTTCCCTAACACCAATCCAATAACAAGAACATAGTTTTTAGGAAAAAGGGAAAGGGTTTATTATTTTGGTAGCAAAGGAGAAACACAGGAAACTCCTGTCTCAAAAGTTGTGATTCTGCCTGTTTTCAGGAAGAGGGAATTTTTAAAGTGGTAACTCAAAGTCTACACTACCTGTGTTCTCTGTCTGGAGTTGTAATTCACTTGCTAATTTGGGAGATAATAATTTCTGAGATTTTTCTGGTGTCATGCCCATAGTCTGGATTACTTCATTCCTATGGGGGGTGTATTCTGGGACAAGTGACTCTGCCTAGGATGGGGAGGAAAGTAACCCTATTTCTCTTGAAATTGGGGAGGAGCAGAGAGAGAGGAAGAAAAATATGTCCATTAAAAACAACAACAAAGCAAGTTGCAACAGCAGAGCTGCAAGGACTATATTCAAAGCATAAAGTGCAAGGTAGAATATGGTGAGGGAGTTGCAAAGAGAGAGTATGAGGCTGAAAGAAGAAGCTAGAAAGCACCAGGGAGAACAGCAAATTAAGAAATGTGGAATCTCAGTCTCCAGAGAGGTGAAGGTTTCTGCGTTACCTGCAAAAATAGCATTCTATAATTATATTTGAAGAAGGAAAGAGGAGAGATCTCATGCAGAGAGAGAGGAGAGGATGTATTACCTGAAGGAATAGGACACAGCAAATGTGGTGCTGGGACAAGAAGGGTAACAGGTGGCAAAAGGAGCCCAGGGACAAGCACTTCAGGAAGGAGGCCTAGGGATGTGGGTGTCTTGAGCGTGAGGACGGGGCCTATAGCAGGCAGGACAAAGGGAGAATGTGGATGAAGAAGAAAGAGGGAGAAATATGTGGAGTTTGAGAACGATCAGGAGAATGGGGAGAAAGACTGACAAGAGGTGAATAAAGTTGCAAGAATGGGTAACATCAGGTGGAGAGAAAAAATAGAGGGGAGAAAGGGAGAAAAGCAGGAGAGAAGAGGGAAGCAAAATGGGCAGGAACCCAGTGGCGATGAAGAAAGAGAATAGGGATGAGGAAGGAAATTGCAAAACTGCTGTCTATGATCTTTGTACATGTTAATATTATTGATCTAACAATATAGCTCTCTTATTCAGCAGTGGATACACTCCTTTTGTCAATGACTGAACTCATTGTGTTGAATGTCACCCTCCTTTATTTTCCTGAATTGGGGTGTTTTTTTGTTTTATTTTGTTTTGTTTTGTTTGTTTGTTTTACACTGAATGCACCAATGGCTACTCAGCAAAGAGTAGTACTACTTCGCCCCCTGCCACCTAAATATGCATGATTTTTCCCCATCAGCAAAAGTTTTCTGTGTTACCTGCAAAAACAACATTCTATATTTATATTTGAAAGGTGAGTGACTCACCTGAGATGGAGATTCGACCAAGAGATATTATTGGGGGGGTGCCCAAAGGAGAGGCAGAAAATAGAGAGGAGGAGAGGAAGAAGAGGAGAGGAAGAGGTAAGAGAGCAGAGAGAGGAGAGAAAGAAGAGGAAGAGAGCAGAGGGCAGACAGGAAGAGAGCAGAGAGCAGAGAGAGAGAGAGAGAGAGCTTGCAAGCTTGGGCTTAAGAAGGGTTACCTAGGCAACGTGGGGGATGATGATTGGCAGGGTGACTCAGGAACTGCAAGCAGACACTGTGTCCTGTGGGGATTGGTTGAGGAAACGTTTGAATTTGGTGCATTTCTGCTTGGAACCCTTTGGAAAGGAGGTTGAGGGGTAATGGATTCCATGATGTTCTCCGGAGAAGGGGGAGTCTCCCTCAAACCCAACAATAATAATATCTGGCAGTCATGACCTAGAGATAGCATCAGATGCTACAGGCAGAGAGTGTTCTACAATGCTGTCCCCCACTAGGTATGCAAGTCTCATGAAGATCTTGGAACTCCCTACTAGGTCCTGTTAATTTGCCAGAGGGGTTCACTACCATCAGGGTAATATTGTACTTTTGTTTCTGGGGTTATTATGAAGAAAGTGGTACAGGTTACAGAGAAACAGGTGGATGGAAGAGCCATCCTAAAGATTATTTGAACCCAAGAAGGGGGTTTGGGGAATCATGAGATACAAGAGAGGATTCTGTCAGAGAACTGGTCATTACTGGTAAAACCCCACATGCATTTTGGTGACATTCAACATTTGTGTGTTGAATGTCAGAGCAGTTAAAAGAGGGTGGCTTGTTCTTGAATTAGTAAAGGAAAGAGATCCTGTCCAACCTGCCTTCCTCTCTCTCAAGGCCTGTGTTCTCACTCACTGCTGCCTGAATTAGATGTGCCTTTGCCCCTGGATGTAGCAGGACCTGTGGGCATGCCCCTGCCAACCCCTCTTCCACTCAGTGTGAATGAAGATAGTGTGGCATCCTTCCTCTCTGTACCGTGAGTATTCCCACAACAGAATTACTTTGGTCATTATCAAAAGACACTGGTATTGAGCATTTATACACATGCAAAATAAAGCCTTCTTTTGCTTTCTATTCTTCTGTCTGTGAAAAATAAAATACTCTATTAATTACATTTCTCCCTATAATAGATATGTTCATTGAAAACAACAATAACAACAACATCAACAACAACAACAAAACAATTTGCAGCAGCAGAGCAGCAAGGACATATTCAAAGCATAAAGTGCAAGGTAGAATATGGTGAGGGAGTTGCAAAGAGAGACTATGAGGGTGAAAGAAGACGCTAGAAAGCACCAGGGAGAAAAGCAAATTAAGAAATGTGGAATCTCAGTCTCCAGAGAGGTGAAACCCAGCTACGTAGGGAAGGAGTAGTTAAAAGAGGGTGGATTGTTCTTGTATTAGTAAACGAAAGAGATCCTGTCCAACCTGCCTTCCTCTCTCTCAAGGCCCACCCTGTTAGTCTGTTTACCTGCTGAAAACTTGTTTATATACTATCTTCTAATTCTGGAGTAATCTCTTCCAATCAAGCTTTCTCCCACAGCCTAAGCAGATGGTTTAATTTTCATAGTCTTTGGGATCTCAGAATTTCTAAAACCATTTTAAATGTCTTGTCTTCATATCTCTTTTTCTGTCCATAGCATATTGCCCAGTTGATGACTCCTTCTTTTTTCTTAGCTCTGAGGACATCCTACCTACGTAAAAAAATCTCCTTGATTTCATTTTGCCTCCTTCCTGATTAACTTGGCAATGCCTCTGCTGGTGGGCCCCACACCCTCTTCTGTGAATGTAGAACAGCCTTCCATTTGAGCCTTGTAACTCTTCTCACCCTCTCTGTCTCTCCCTATTATTTCTCTCTTGGCTTTGACATCCTTTAAGTCTCCATTTTCAAGAGACCTCTCCGATAAACCTTAGAGTCCCATGTCTAGTTATATTCTCAATATTATGCTGAGGGGCTGGGGATATAGCTCAGCTGGTAAAGTGCTTGCCTCAAATGCACAAGACACCAGGTTTAATCCCAAGCACCACACACACACACACACAAAAAAAAGCCCAACATGCTTGGATGTTTAAGAGGCCTTTTCACACCCATGGTCCATAAAACCTCCTGAACTTCCCAGACAACTTTTCCTGTGGTCTTCAGCATCTCAAGTAGGGTAATCCTGTACTTGGGGACTTAGGTGGACACCTTCACACATATTGAAAGTGTATAATAAATTATGACATTGGTAAGTTTTATATTTTAAGAATAAAGAAAAAATCACATATTATTATTATATAAATTATTATATAATTTATTAAATATTATATAAATAGTATATAAATTATTAGATGGTCAAGGAAATTAGTCTACACTGATCATTTTTTTAAAATGTATTTTTTATTTATAGGTGAACACAACATGTTTTTTAAATTTTTTAATTGGTTTTATTTTTTAAATTCATGACAGTGGAACGCACCATAATTCTTATTACACATATAGAAGAATTTTTCATTCCTGTTTGTATATAAAGTATGTTCATGTCTTCATACATGTACTTTGGATAATGATGTCCATCACATTCCTCCATTATTGCTAACCCCCTGTTCCCTCCCTGGTTTTTAAAATTTTTATGTGGTGCTAAGTATCAAACCCAGTGCCTCATGCATGCAAGGTGAACACTCTACCTTTGAGCCACAACCCCCGCTCAGTCTACACTGCTCCTTAGGCTTGGGAGAAAGGTGTGGAAAGACTTGGGTCCTGATCAAATTTCTACCCCAGGGCCTCTGCTCTCATCTCCTGTGACTTCCCTACTTACTCACCTCTAGCCACACAGGCCTCTCTCCTTTTCCTAGTACAACTTTGCTCTAGCCTCAGGGCCTTCACTGGGTCTTGTTCGTCTTCAGAGCCATCTGTGGCACCTGGGCTTCAGGTGGCCCATACATCAGGCTTTTGTTCTGTCATCATCTGCTTCATGGAGACTCCTGTGACCTCCCCAGCTCCTGTGAAAACTCCCACCACACCCTGCCCCACCTCTGTAATACCTCTTCACCACCCCCTGTCTGGATTCTGTGAGAACAAGGTCCTAAGAAGGGGGCAGAGCGAGGTGGGATGTGCCTGGCTCTCTGGGAGGTGCCCAACTGTGGCTTTCCATTAGTATTCTGAGGCTTTTTGCAGTAAGTCTGTTTCTCCTTATTGGACATTACATTCATGGGGTGATGTTAGTACTCCATCTTAATATTATTTAAGGTCTGTGTGTAGCTTGAGTACCGTGCTCTGTATCGTCCATCCTGAGGCTTGAGAATAGCATCAGATCCCAGGAGAGGTGAGGAGGGCTGTGCTTGTTGTTCATTCTGGTAGGAGCAAGGCTGTGCCCTGAAGGGGAGACCATCACACCCAGCTTCCCACTGCTGCAGCCTGTGTGTGGGCTTCATAAAGCAAAACAAATCCAAAATAAAGGAGTCATAGAAGTCTCCTGTGGGCCTTCCTGCAGGAGTTTACTCTCCCCTTCTTACCTTGGTGCAGTGGGTTGGTGAGGAGCATCTTCCCACATGCTGAGGTCCCTGTTGTGGCAGGTTGTGGCTGTGATACATGAGGGGGGAATGTTTCCACCGTCCAAGAATAATTTAAATGACTCATGTGACCTGAGGAAGCAGCCCTGAATAAAAAGAGGAAAGAAATGTGGTTAGGAATGGCTGTCACTGAGTCAAAGTGATGTTCTCAGGTGATCCTGAGTCTACTTCATTTTGCAGTGCTGGGTGTGGGAGTGCCTGGCCTCCTGTGACCGACCCTGAAGTCTTTCTCCTGACAGGTGTGCCTGCACTCTCCTTGTAACTAATAAAAAAAGAACTGAAAACTCAATTACCTTAACACCAAAAAAAAAGTAAACCAATCAATAAATGGGCTAAGGAATTAAAGAGACACTTCTTATTCTTAAAACTTATACAAAGGCTCAACAAATATATAGAAAAAATATTCAACATCTCTAGCAATTAGAAATGCAAATAAAAACTACTCTATGATTTCATCTTACTTCATTCAGTATGTCAGATATTAAGTATACAAGCAACAATAGGTGTTGGTGAGAATGTGGGGAAGAAGGCACACTCTTAGATTGCTAGTGGGACTACAAATTGGTGCAAACTATTTGGAAAGCAGTATGGAAATTTCTCAGAAAACTTGAAATGGAACCACCATTTGGCTCAGCTATCCCACTCCTTGGTTTATACCCAAAGGATTTAAAATCTGCATTCTACAGTGAAGCGGTCACATTGATGTTTATAGCAGCACAATTCACATTAGCTAGCTGTGGAACCAAACTAGATGCCTTTGTTAGATGAATGGATAAAGAAACTGGTATATAGACACAATGGAATATTACTCAGAAGAGAAAAAAATCATGGCATTTACTGGAAAATGGATGAAGTTGGAGAACATTATGCTAAGTGAAGTAAGCCAATCTCCAAAAGCCAAAGGCTGAATATTTTCTCTGCTAAGTGAGTGCTGATCCATAATGGGTGTAGGAGGAAGGAGCATGGGAGAAATGGAGAAACTCTGGATAGGGCAAAGGGAAGAGAGGGGAATGAAGAGTGTATGGGGGCGAAAGATGGTGGAACAAGATGGATATCATTACCTAAGTACAGGTATGAAGACACTAGTGGCGTGACTCTACTTTATGTACAATGAGAGAAAAGAAGAATTGTGCTCTGAGTACTATGAATTGAAATGCATTCTGCTATCATGTGTAACAAATTAGAATGCATATTTATTAATTTAGAAAATGCAGAGTAGATATTTACTTTCCCCTACTTCTCTCTCTCTCTCTCTCTCTATATATATATATATATATATATATATATATATTCATATATATATATATTCAATATATAACCAAGCAGATATAATATATATAATACATAAACAAAACTTTTTCATACACCTGATTGTTTATGAGGCTCCCTTTCAAGTATCCAACAAAGTTCTGGTTCAGTTTCTATCAAGAAGAGATATCAGTCAAAAGTATTCTCAACCCTTCTTTACAAATCAGCAAATAATACGTTTCTAAGTCATTTTCTAAACATAGCTAAACAAGGGCAATAGAGGCATAAAGCAGAGAATTATATTATTGGGAACACAGTGCAAAAGGAAGACAAAGAAAAACATAATTATTTGCACCACCTTGAATCCCAAGAGAACTAGAATCTGGAATTCAGAAAAGGAAGATTCAACATTTTACATTTGCAAATGTGAATAACATGGATGCCTACAGTGAAAAGATTATTACCAGCTTTTAGGAGAAAATTTATTAGAGTGACAGATAATGACTAAACAATTTGTATCAGCACAGTGTCTTCCAGGTGCTTTGTCAGCTGTGTACTACAGCACCTGCAGGTATTAATGGCCTCCATGAAGACCATTATTCATCTGTGTCCTCTAAAATTATGCTCATTGTGGAGATGAGAAAACATGGGTTTCTGGACACTAAATGGCAATTCAGCAGCACCCAGAGAACTACCCAGAGACAGAACTGAATAAAACCCTTGAGGGCCTCTCAAAGGCTGATTTGCTTCTGATACAGGGATGTCAGTCTAGAGAAATATTATTTTATCTCCATTTTGAAGAGAGAGAATAGAGAAGACATTCCAAGAAGAACACAAATGTGTTTTAATTCTTTCATGTTAAGGAACTCTGCAGGAAAAAAAACTCTCAAGCCAGATTCCACAGGAGGCTACATGCTTGAAGATAACAGAGTGGAAAGAACACATCAGAGGGTCTGGGGATGTGGCTCAAGCGGTAGCGCGCTCGCCTTGCATGCCTGTGGCCCGGGTTCGATCCTCAGCACCACATACCAACAAAGATGTTGTGTCTGCCGAGAACGAAAAAATAAATATTAAAAATTCTCTCTCTCTCTCCTTTCACTCTCTCTTAAAAAAAAAACACATCAGAGGGTCTTGAGTGACTCAGTAAAGAAATTAATCGAAAGGGCTTATCAGAATTTGAAAAAAAATTATGTGACTATTTCTAAAAATTAATGTCTTTTAGTTGCTATCTCCACAATATTTCATTAAGTAAGCAATAAATTATGTATGAGTATTTCTAGAATTTGCCCAAATATATAAACATAAATATATATATAAACATAAAATATACATATACAACACTATATATAGTGTTGTATATGTATATTTTATGTTTATAGTGTTGTATATGTATATTTTATGTTTATATATATATTTATGTTTATATATATTTTATATATATATATTAATAACTAAGAGTAAAAACTTTTTTTTTTGCTTGAAATCAAACTCTCTCTGCCTATTCGGATCTATTTTCTTCTCCTTGTAGCCAGAAACCACACACAGAAAAAAACACACACACACACACACACAAATTCAGGCAAGAGGCTTGAACTGCCCATTTATAAAGGAGATATCTAAATGTTTATTTATCATTAAAAATTCAACATCATTAGAAATTAGAAATATAAAATAAGCCACCATCATAGACAAAATTAAGTAGTACTGATGAAGATATAAAACAAATGAATACTCATAAACTTAAGAGGAGTTTAAGTTATCTATTTGTGGAAACTATTTTGCTATTGAAGATACATGATACCAGCCATCACAGACTTACTAAAATTACAGCATGTGTGACCATGATAATATGTAAGAACACAACAGTATTCATCTAAACAATTAAAATCCAGGGGAATAATTCAAAAGAATGTATATCTTAGAAGAGACAAATGATAATCTTTGAGAAAAATGGTCACTAGGTCCAATCACATTTTCGATCATAGTATATCCAGTTAAAATTTAGTATAAACACTTTGTATAACTTTCATATATGTGCCATTTTCATGTGGTATTTTACATGTATACATGTATAGAAAAAATATATAGAACTTATGAAATAATATAAATAATCAGAAGCAAATAAAAGACTCAATTACACATCCCATGTGTAGATGATAAAACTCATCATTACAAAGATGGCAATTTCTCCCAAATTAACCTACAACATATTCCACCAAAATTTCCATGTACATATATAAATATATGCAGTGAAGTCTACATTTATGTGTATTCTATAAAGAAGTAATTTTAAAAATCTATAAATAAATGGCAGAGAAATGAAGGTAGAAACTTTTGTGTACTGAAGTGGAGCAAATTATGTTTCACATTTGTATGGTTATGTTAAAATAAACCTGAATACTAAGTATAAGTATAATGCAATAATAAAAAAATTCACATGCTTTACTTTAAATGAAATAAGGAACCAAATTTTCTAATAAATCCACACAACACACTCACACACACACACACACACACACAAAATAACTATATATAACTTTAGCTAAAAAACTTTTCAATTATAAGAGCAGAAGAAGTAACTATAATTATCTGGCATTTGTGTATATTGCAAAATTATACTATTACAATAATCATGAAAGCATCACGATATAAACAAAATCCATATATAAATCCATATGTATGTAAACATTATTTACTTAATTGCAATAGAAAAGTCTGGATAAATCAAACATGACAAGTTCAATCTCAGAAACTTAGCTGGAACCAGTCCCAAAATAAAAATAAAAACACCAGGGGTATAGCTCAGTAAAGTATCCCTTGGTTCAACTTCCATTAACAAAATAAATAAATAATAAACAGGTTAAAAAATAAAAATAAAAAAGAAAGTAAGGAAACAAGATAGAAAAATGAAAATTAGCTAGCTCAGGAGAATGTGAGGTCCCTCTAGATCACAGCTCCTCACCCACAGGAAAAAGGCCTGTGAAGATTTGATTATAATAATCATCCTACCTGTCAATCACCAGCATCTGGGAATACACTGGGCTACAGATACACACTTGCCAGATAGTATTTTAGGCAGGGGCTGAGGATTTTTTTTTTTTTTTTTTTTTGAGGATAAAGCAGTGAGAAGTCTCTTCCACTGACATGCTCCCCACTTGGATGGCCAATAGAACTGAGGGCATACTGTCCCATTGGAGGGCTTAAGTGTGTAGTCTCCAAAGACTCCTCAAAATCCCATGTGCTAGCTTCTGTTCCCACCAGGGCCACTTTTGCAGTTACAAAAGTATTCCTCCCACAGCCTTCTTTCCCAGGATACTGCACACTCACCATTTCCTGGTGCTCAGGAACCAGTCCTGCTCCCAAGGAAGGTTCAGCACCTGCACAGCAAAGCAACCCTGGACTCCAAAGAACGAGAATGAATTCTAGAGCTGAATGGCAGAAATGGTAGACTCAGTAGAAAAACAGTGATTGAGGAAGCCTGCCTCTTTCTCTCTGGCATCACACAAGATGGGACTATTCTCACTAAGTGTTGCTGATTGGACATTGCCCCTCAAATGTGAAACCAGTGAGCCTTCTTTTTAAGTGACAGGGAATAGTATCCAATGCAGGCATGAATAAGGTTATGACAGGTTGTTTGTTGCATTTTTTTTCCTTTGAGGTCTGGGAATTGCACCCCGGAGCCTCAGGCTATTCCTATTTTAAGGCAAGATTTTCTTCCAGAAGTGAGATCTAGCCCAAATAGCAGAGCATTTACATTTAACCTTTCATACAAGGTAATTTCAATTTATAGATTATATATGCCTGCATATTATTCAGGAATAAACATAACATAATGACAATTATTATAAAATTTCATTTGACATTTTTCTGCTCTCTGTTCCTGTTTATTTGTTTATTTATTTATTTAGGTACCAGAGATTGAACTCAGAGGAACTTTTCACTGAGCCACATCTCTAGCACCCCCCTTTTTATTTTATTTTTTTAAATTTTAGTTAAAGACAAGGTGTTGCTGTGTTCCTTTTGCTGAGGCTGGATTTGAACTTGTGATCCTTCTGTCTCAGCCTCCTGAGCTGCTGGGATTACAGGCATGTACCAACATGAGTGAATGCTCTCTGTTCTTGTTAGGGGAGAGTTTTTTTTTTTGTTTTTTTTTTGTTTTTTTTTTTTTTTTTTTGATCTTGAACTAGGAAGAAATCCCCTAAAGCAAAAATTTGCACTGAAAACAACACATAATGCACAAGGGTAATTTAAATATTTCTAATAGTCACATTAACAACATAAAAAGAAACTTATATTAACAGCATAACCCAGCCTATTAGAGTAATTTTTTTATGTTACTAATAAAATACTACACACTCAAGTTTGACTGTGTTCATCACAGTACCCACATTCTCTCAGTTCACAATACCCACATTCCAGTTTTGAGAGCTATGGTAACCTGATGTTAGGGACTTAAAGGGCTTGGTCTCTCTTTATATGCTACAGTTGACAGATAATGCTTTCCATCAATATTTCTTCTCAAGCCCCAAAAGTATGAGAAACAGTGTCCTGAGTGAGAGGAGGAAGCTCCAAACAGGAAGTGCCCCCAAACAGATTATTCTTTCCAGCTTCATACTGGTTATGTAGTTTTGTTTGTTTGTTTGCTTGCTTTTTTTCCATTGCAAATATCAGATAGAAAAAAAAGATGGGGTCCCAGTAGATTAGGGACACATAGCCTATAATCTCCCCCAGCCTTGACTCTATTGTTTAAATACACAAAATACAAACCTATTTGACAATTTGGGCTTAGCCATAATAGCCAGGCTGTAGTATCCATTTCCTCCTTTGAACAAACTCCCACAACTAATAAGCAGGTTGACTGGTATTAGGATTAGCTATATCTGATTCCAAAGCAAAAACACCTCTACCAGATCACAGAACTCTTGAAACATTTCTTATACACCTCAGACTTGGAAAGTAAAAATTATTCATAAAAGCATAATTTGTGGTATATGTATATAAATACAGTCCTATAAATTACATTGTAAAACACATACAGAACATTCTCATTTATCTGTGTGATCTTGGGGCTCCAATTCCAGTACCCAGGAAATCCTGGTTCCAATTGTTAGAACAAATGAAACACACATGAAAAAGGCACATGAGGGGAAGAAAATCAGGGATCAGCAAGTTTTTACTTTAGTCAGTATTTAGCAGTGGAGTCAATGGGTGGAACACTGGTGAGGCTACTTTTTTGGCACAGGAAAAGGTGGTGGGCTGAGGCAAGGGTCTGGGTTCTTTTTTTTTTTTTTTTTTTTTTTTGCAACATTCATCTATAAGCTTTTAAGTATTTTTAAAATTTATTTTATTTTTTAAAAACACATGACAGTGGAATTAATTCCAATTCTTATTACATATATTACATATAGTATACAATATTCTTTGTATATAGAGTATGTTCATGCCAATTCATGCCTTTATACATGTACTTTTTTGCATTACAATTCTTATTACACATATATACCACAATTTTTCATCTCTCTGTTTATATATAAAGTATGTTGACACCCAATTCGAGTCTTCATACATGTACTTTGGATAATTATGTCTATCACACTTCACAACCCTTGCTAATCTGTTGCCTCCTCTTTCCTTCCCACCCCTCTTTCCTATCTAGAATTCATCTAATTCTCTCATGCTCCCCTCCCTACCCCACTATGATTCAGCCTCCTTATATCTGAAAAAACATTCAGCATTTGTTTTTTTGGGATTGGCTAATTTCACTTAGTATTATCTTCTCCAATGCCATCCATTTACCTGCAAATACCATGATTTTATTGTCTTTTAAGCTGATTAAAATTGCATTGTGTATATATTCCATATTTTTTTAATCCACTCATCCACTGAAGGATATCTAGGTTGGCTCCACAGTTTAGCTATTGTGAATTGTGCTGCTATAAACATTGAAGTGGCTCTGTCCCTGTAGTATATTGTTTGTAAGTCCTTTGGGTATAGTCCAAGGAGAGGCAGAGCTGGGTCAAATAGTAGTTCCATTCCCACATTTTCAAGGAATCTCCTTACTACTTTCCATAGTGGCTGTACTAATTTGCAGTCCCACCAGCAATGTATGAGTGTACCTTTTCTCCACATCCTCTCCAACACTTATTTTTGTTTGTCTTCATAATAGCTGCCATTCTGACAGGAATAAGATTATATCTTAGAGTAGATTCAATTTGCATTTCTCTGATTGCTAGAGATGATGAGCATTTTCTCATATATTTGGTGATTGATTGTATATCCTCTTCTGAGAAATGTCTGCTCAGGTCCTTGGCCCATTTGTTGATTGGGTTATTTGTGTTTTTTTGGTGCTTAGCTATTTGAGTTCTTTATATACTCTAGAGATTAGTGCTCTATCTGATATGTGAAGGGTAAAAATTTGCCCCCAAGATGTAGGCTATCTGTTCACCTCACAGATTGTTTCTTTTGCTGAGAATAAACTTTTTAGTTTGAGTCCATCCCATTTATTGATTCTTGGTTTTAATTCTTATGCTATAGAAGTCTTATTAAGGAAGTTGGGGCCTAATCCCACATGAAGAAGATTAGGGCCTACTATTTTTATTTATATTAGACTAAGAGTCTCTGTTTTAATTCCTAGTTCCTTGATACATTTTGAGTTAAGTTTGGGCATGTTGAGAGATATGGGTTTAATTTCATTTTATTGCATATGGATTTCCAGTATTCCCAGCACCATTTGCTGAAGATGCTATCTTTTCTCCAGTGCATGTTTTTGGCACCTTTGCCTAAAATAATTATAATTTTGTGGGTTAGTCTCTGTGTCCTCTCTTCTATACCATTAGTGTACCAGTGTGTTTTGGTGCCAATACCATGCTATTTTTGTTACTATTGCTCTATAGTATAATTTAAGCTGTGGTATAGCGCTGCCACCTGCTTCACTCCTCCTGCTAAGGATTGCTTTAGCTATTCTGGGTCTCTTATTTTTCCAGATGAATTTCATGATTGCTTTTTCTATTTCTATGATAAATGCCATTTTGATTTGTATCAGAATTGCATTAAATCTCTATAGTGCTTTTGGTATTATGGTCATTTTGATAATATTAATTCTCCCTATCTAAGAGCAAGGTAGACCTTTTCATCTTCTATGGTCTTCTTTGATTTCTCTCTTTAGGGTTCTGTAATTTTCATTGTATAGATATTTCACATGTTTTATTAAGTTGATTCCCAAGTATCTTATTATTTTTTGAGATTATTGTTGTGTCTATGTTCTCTGTGAAGGGGGTAGTTTTCCTCATTTCCTTCTCAGAGGCTTTGTCACTGATATACAGAAATGTCCTTGATTTATGGGTGTTGATTTATATCCTGCTACTTTGATGAATTTATTTAGTAGTACTAGAAGTTTTCTGGTGGAGTTTTTTGGGTCTTCTAGGTTCAGAATCATATCATCAGCAAATAATGCTAATTTAAGTTCCTTTTTTCCTATACATATCCCTTTTATTTTTTTCGACTGTCTAATTGCTCCAGCCACTACTTCAAGAACTACGTTGAATAGAAGTGATGAAAGTGGGCATCCCTGTCTTGGTCCAGTTTTGAGGGAATGCCTTCAATTTTTCTCCATTTAGAATGGTGTTGGCCTGAGGCTTAGCATAGATAGCCTTTACAATGTTGAGATATGTTTTTATTATCCCTAGTTTTTCTAGGGTTTTGAACATAAAATGTATGTTCAAAATATGTGGCTGTATGTTGTCAAATGCTTTTTTTGTGTGTATTGAGATAATCATATGATTCTTATCTTTTAGTCTATTGGTGTGATGAATTACATTTATTGATTTCCTTATGTTGAACCAAACTTGCATCCCTGGGATGAATTCCACTTGATCATGGTGCACAATCTTTTTGATATGTTTTTGTACTCAATTTGCCAGAACTTTATTGAGAATTTTTGAATTTATGTTTCTTAGAGATATTGGTCTGAAGTTTTCTTTCTTTGATGTGTCTTTGCTTGGTTTTGGGATCAGGGTGATATTGGCCTCATAGAATGAGTTTGGAATTACTGCCTCTTTTTTCTGAAATAAATTGAAGAATATTGGTATTAGTTCTTCTTTAAAGGTCTTGTAGAACTTGGCTGTGTATCCATCCAGTCCTGGGCTTTTCTTGGTTGGTAAGTTTTTGATGGCTTCTTCTATTTCCTCACTTTAAATTGGTCTGTTTAAATTGTGTATATCTTCCTGACTCAAACTGGGCAAATTGTATGGCTTAAGAAATTTGTCTATGCCTTCAATGTATTCTATTTTATTGGAGTATAAAATCTCAAAATAATTTCTAATTGTCATCTGTATTTCTGTAGTGTCTGTTGTAATATTACCTTTTTCATCATGTATGCTGATAATTTGAGATCTCTCTCTCCTTCTCTTTGTTAGCATGGCTAAGAATCTGTCAATTTTATTTATTTTTTCAAAGAACCAACTTTTTGTTTTGTCAATTTTTCCATTTTTTGTTTCGATTTTATTGATTTCAGTTCTAATTTTAATTATTTATTGCCTTCTACTTGTGATGCTGATTCCCCACTCCCACCCCCACCCCTAGGGCTTTGAGATGTAGTGTGAGATCATTTATTTGTTGACTTTTTCTTTTTTGAAGGAATAAACTCCATGCAATGAATTTTCCTCTTGGTACTGATTTAATAGTGATCCAGAGATTTTTTTTTTTATGTTGTGTCTATGTTCTCATTTACCTCTAAGAATTTTTTAATCTCCTCCTTGATCTCTTCTGTGATCCATTATTCATTCAGTAGCATATTGTTTAGTCTCCAGGTGATGGAGAAATTTTCATTTTGTCATTGATTTCCAATTTCATTCCATTATGATCTGATAAAAATGCATGGTAGTATCTCTACTTCTTTGTATTTGCTAAGAATTGCTTTGTGGAATAATATAAAGGGTCTGTGTTTTGTAGGCTTTCTTTTTTAATTACTTAATAAATTTATTTATTTTAGTTTCAGGTGGACACAAGATCTTTATCTTATTTTATGGTGCTGAGGATCAAACCCAGTGCCTCACACATGCCAGGGGAGCATGCTACCACTTGTGTCACATCTCCAACCCCTCTGTAGGTTTTCCTTAGGTTGTGAAGGCAATTTCTGGGGTTTATTGTATTGGGGTCTTGCTGAGTCATTAAGATGGGACAGGAATGTAAAAGGGTATTCCCTGGGGCTTATCATATTGAGGTCAACAGACTCATTACTGTGGGGGGGGGGGTGTCAGGAACCAGTCAGGTACTTGTTCCTTTTGTGTTCCTTTCTCTGGCTGAGTCCAGTAATTTTAAATGACAAAAACTTAGGGAAAATGTGCTTGGACTTATTTTCCATATCTTTTACAGTTTATGTCAACAGCAAACACCAGCTAGAGTTTGTACCAACACCACTTTATGTATCAAAATATTGGTTAATGTTGAATATGTGAGAAATTTAATTAAGGTTTATTAATTAGAGAACAGGCTGATCTAAAGAGATTTAAAGTACCACCACATTATCTATGGAGGCATGCAGCAGATTTTTTTTTTTTTTAATAGAGGGTGTAGAGAAAGGAAATTAAGGTGGGACATATAATTACTGGCAATACCATGAAAATTCAGAGAATTGGAATCTGGATTTCAGATGAGAAAGAGTTGACATATTGTAATTAGGCATGTGGTGACATGAGTGCCCTTGATAAGGTTATAGGCTTCTGAGAGAAAATTGATATGGTGAATGAAGCCTAAGTAACCCAGACTCTTGCTGTAGCCAACCACCATTTTCTGCCCCCAAAACAAGTCATTCCCGGTTGTGATAGTAAAAGCAAATGTGACTCCATTTTCTTTTGTGATTCCATTCTGGTAAAACAACCATGCCAAGAAGAAGGGTCATGACTGGGGCAAGATGTTCTTTTCCTTTTGCTATAGAAACCTTTAAGAACATGTAATCCCTAATGTGGCTTGTTTCTGTAACTAGGATAACAGGGCTCTGTTTCTGTAACTGGGGTGACTGGGGTAACTGTGATTGGTTAGGCTTCCTCACTTGACTGCACTCTCCCACTTCTGTAACCTGGCTTGCATGCATTGGCTAGACCCCCGAACATCCCTTTTGTGGTTTTCAGGCTTATAAGAACACCCTTGCAATTGTTCAGGGCTGATCAGGGGAACAGCTTTGTGTTCTGGTCAGCCACCACCAGTGTGCTTCAATAAAGGCTTGATTTGATTATACATTAGTGGTCTGGAAGTTAGTTTATGAAACCCCAGGATGAAGCTTTAACTATAACATGGTTTTCCACTGATGGACTCTGATGCTGAATACTGAAGAAAGAAAAGCTTGCCAATGAGAGGGTTTCTTCCCATCTCTTACCTTTGTCATGTTTGTGTCACTTGTATTAATGCAAATCAATACAAAATTATGCATACAGAAATGGTGTTTCAGCCTCTCGAAAATTTGTCAGTGAATTTCTGCCCATTTTGGTGGAGACTCACAGCAGGCCTGGCAGGTGCCTGGAGAAGACTTGGACCTGAATGGCAGCATTAGAACCTTATTTTTTTTTAACTGAGATTAATCAACATCTTAAGCCTGCATTCTAGCTAGAGGCAGAAAATGGCAATCATTACAGAAGATATGAATCAGAGAGTTTAGACAGTGTAAAACCCAACTGGACATCTGGGATCCATAGCTCACTGCTGAGAAATATAAGAAGTGGCACATGATGACAGACTTGCACAAACCAAAGTCAACCTGGGTGGTTGCCCTTATTTCAGGCCAGTCACCTGGGTCCCATGCACTAGGCACTCACCTGACTTCCTACAAAACCTGCAAAGGCAATGTCCAGGTATTCATTTTTAATTGTAGCTGAATACTCTGTGCTTTTCAAGAGAAAAATAATTAAATAAATGAATCAAACAGCATCATGAACTGCTCACCCCAACCTGCTTGTTTTTATGCAAACAGAGCTTATCTGTTTCAAAAGAAAGCTAAGTGTGCTGTCTTGCTCCCCAGGTTTCAATGATGAAAAAAGTCACATAATACAGAGAAGACGTATTGTTAAGTTGGGCTCAAGTGTCTCTCTCTTTTCTTTTTTAAGAGAGAGAGAGAGAGAGAGAGAGAGAGAGAGAGAGAGAGAGAGAGAGAATTTTAATATTTATTTATTTTTTAGTTTTTGGCAGACACAGCATCTTTTTTTGTATGTGGTGCTGAGGATCCAGGCCGCACACATGCCAGGCGAGCGCGCTACTGCTTGAGCCACATCCCCAGCCCCCCATTTGTGTGTGTGTGTGTGTGTGTGTGTGTGTGTGTGTGTGTGAGAGATGGTGCTGGGGATCGAACCCAGGGTCTTATGCCTGCTAGGCAAGCATTCTACCAACTGACCTATATGTCTCTCTCTTTTCAAGAAAAAAAATATTTGTCTTTCATTTTGAGTCCAGGAAAGCTGATTCTAGATTTTCCTTATTTTGCAAATAACTCTATAGACTTGACCATAAAGAAATCCATTAGGAGTCTCACTAATCCACTAAAATGTATCCTGCTTCTCTTTGCCCTAGTTAAACATGGGAGGCCTTGAGACTTTCTTCTCCCTGGGATCCCTTCTTGGATGAATGGAGATGGGATGTGGAGTTCTTTCTTCTCCTCTGTGCAGCATCCTGAACCTCTACCTTTCTCTCAGTTTCTGACATCTTCAGCGGCCTTCACTGGGGTAGAGATTCAGATATATTGGAATATACTTAAAGACATTTCATCATCAGGCTATAATGACATCAATTTGGTTACATGTTTCTTTTAAATAAATTTGACTTTTGTTTCTCGGTAACAGCATCCAAGTTATTTTGGGGATGAGTTTTTCTCCATTCATAAAATGAAACAGTCTTTCTCTTGAAGGATTGACTGGAAATCTTAAGGCACATATTCAGATTCCCATAACATAATTATCTAAAATGAATGTTGGATGAGAAGAGGGAAGGGATCCAGGGGAAGGACAAAAATTGCAACCTGTTGGGGCAACGAACTCCACTTTCCCCCATGAGATGTAGGCTAACAGAATTCAGGCCTCGCCCACAGGTTTTGGTGAGAGAGACAGACCATTTTGCTAGCTAAGACAAGTTCTAGAAAGGCTATTTCTCTAGTGAAGCCAAGCTTAGATTAGTAACAAAGTGCCAAAGATCCTCCCAGCCATAGCATGCCATACATTTTTGGGAGTCACAACTTGATGTCAGTACAGTTTTGACTTATTGTGGCACAATTAATGCAGCCATCCCTTTCAGTCATATTGGGCCAGACGCTATGCTGAAGGCTGTCAAACTATTGGCTATAGCATGCATGGTCTGGTCTATCTTAGAATCTTCTGGAAAGAACAAGTAACATCCCAACAAGAAGCAATGACAGAGGATTAGAGCTCTAGTTTTACCCTAGTTTTAATAAGCAGTATGTCAACGTATGGTCTTAAACTGTGCTGATGAAGGAAATTCCTGGTGGGGTCTTGGTGATGGTGGTGGGCAGCAGGGAGAGAGACAAAGGAAGAGATACAGAGAATTGTGGCAGTGGCTGGCAGCATGGTCTGGTGACTTTGAGTTCCAGTTCTAGAAGCAAAGGGTTCACTTGTGAATATTCACCCTGGATTGTAAACTGGCTGAGGTTAGGGTCAGGGCTCAATGCCCAAGCAAACACTGACACATTCATTTCCATATGCATTGAGCATAAATGATCAAGCCTAAACATTTAAGAAAAAATAACCTCAAGATGACTTGGATTCTGCAAAATGCAATGTCATTCTTTATTTATAGCCCCTTCAATGAGGCAGGCAGGCTAGGCACACCTAGAAGAGCTTCCTAGGTTGAGCTTTCGGTGACTGCTGTGTAGGGCATTCAGGGAAGAGTTGGCTGCCTGTAAAGAACATACATTCTGGAACATGCTGGGACTCACTATGTTGCTAGGTATAAGGAATAGCAGCCATAGGCATACTTAATCATGTCTGCTTGCAATCGATAAGGATATATAAGGGGAACTGGCCACCGGCATGCTTAGCAATGACTGGTTGCAATTGATAAGGAGTATATCTCCATGGAAATGCACAAAGAACATATACTGTTGAAATTTCACAATCTCACTGGAGATTATCAATTGACACTGACTCTAACTGGGTGTACCAATCACCAGCAAACATCACGAACTTGGAACTATATTTAAACCACTTTTCCTGCCACATCAATGAGTCTGCTACAAGGACATCAGTGAGAATGGCCACACTGCTGTCCATCCCCACATGGACTCCACCATTTCCTGACATACAACCACTGGCCAGAAAAAAATCACAGGACAATAACAATGTCTGCTCTTTGGCTAAGAGAACTTGCATGGCATTGGAGGTCTATGGGTGCTTGTGGAGGCCCTAAGATTGTTTCATTTGCTTGTAGTGTTTGATTATTATGCATTAAATGCTAGTTGGGGTGCTCCAGCACACCCAACACTTTTTTGCATTAATTCTTTATGTTTGATGATTTGTGTGGTAGAATATACACTTGAATTTAAAGACAATCTACTTCTGAGTAATTACTAATGGCATCAGCCACTACAGTGTCCCAGGCAGCTCTGAGGTTCTGAGTGTGTACAAGGACTATTTCTGTGGCACAAGCTCTGCCCTTGAATTGTTTGGATCCCTGTCCCCTTAGCCTCCTTGTGTCTCTCATGCCAACTCAGCTCTCCTTCTGGTAGTTGTGCTTGATATGGGCAGGTGGAAAGCAGCATGCCCTCCTGGCAATCATCCTCCATCAGCACTGAGAGAGGAGCCAGAAGTGTCCAGGCTGAAGCTCATTTGAGAAACAGGGCTGAGTAGCAGGGAGCAGAGTGGCCACCTGAGAGAGATAAAGGCTCAAGCCACAGCTTGCCTCCTCTAAGACACAGTTATTCCATATTGCTTCCTGAGAAAGATAAATTTGAATCTATAGGCAGTAACAGGTTTGAGCTTCATTATCCACAAGATGGGAAGCACTGGAGTATTTAGTATGACTGCAGGTGGAAAGCGTAGGCTGTTTATATTTTCTTAGGTGACCCAAGCCTCTGATTTCTAACTCCATAGAATCTCTAGAATCTATCAGGTCATGTGGTTCTTTTGCCAGGGATAGAATGCCATTGTGACAAATGGCCATAGCACAGAAACTAGACAATTCTAGTCTTTTCATTCTTTATCTTTGGTCTATGAGCTCAATGTAATTTAGGTTAGAAATATTCTCAGTTGAATAAACGGTAAACTTGTGCCAGGAGTCAGGGGACATTGGTCCAATATCTCTCTGTCCAAGATGACTGTGCAAGATAGAAAGACAAGAGCACTCAGTACTGGCTTTCTTCTCTGTGAACGGCTTCTCTCTCATGCTATCAAAGGTCCTACTTGTTTAGGAATTGGTGACTCCTCTATCTTCCCATGGTGATTGTACTCTGGCAGACATTTGAGCAGATGCTGAACAGAAGGACAGAGGGCAAATGTATGACTCTGCTCAACTTAATACTGCCTGGCTTCCTGGAGATACTGTGCAAACCTGGTTTCTTCTTCCCAGAGCACATAACTGGTAATTATCACAGAAGAGGTAACTGGGAATTATAGTATGACTAAATTGTCAGGCAAAAGGGTACTGGAAGGCACCATAGCCCCTGAATATCATATGTCTGAAAGGGTATGTGGTCAGAAACTAAGGATACAGTGGCCAAGGCTAGGAGCCTTGTGATGAGGCCACATTTGGGGTACAACCTCCTGGACTCATCATTGGAAGGAGTTGAGACTTCCCTTATCATGCTCAGAGTTCAAGGGAGAATGCAGGCATGCTTGGAAAATTGCTTGTGGAAGATGAGACCAGAGTTTATTTGTATTGTGTTGTGACCTGCTAGCTCTAATTCTCTAAGCTGAGCTTGAGACCCTGCCTCAGATGCAGCATGATTTTGAATGGTTCACAGATGGCCAGTATTTGGTTTTGTATTTCTATGGGATTTGAAAAAAAATGGGGGGAGGGGGGTACCAGGGATTGAACTCAGGGGCACTCCATTACTGAACCACACCCCCAGACTTTTTTTGTATTTTTATATAGAAACAGGGTGTCACTGAGTTGCTTAACACCTCACCTATGCTGAGACTGGCTTTGAACTCATGATCCTTCTGCCTAAGCCTCCTTTGCCTCTGGAATTGCAGGCATGTGTCACCATCCCTGGCTAGAAATAAATTTTATTTGAGGCAATTAATACTCATTTTGATTGACAATTGCTGTAAATAGTTGAGGTTTTTAATACACTTTGGAAATATAACAGGCAAATCAAGTTCAGAAAAATGACCAAACAAAAATAATACATGTGCCCAAATTACAAATGTGACATGGAAATAAATGTGGAAATGCCCAGAAGACAGGAGTATATGGAATTCTTCCAAACTTGGCAACTTACCGATTGGTGCAGGGTCTCTGTGAGGGTCTCTCTCTCTCTCAGGGTGCCTTCATCCTTCCTGCTCCCCCTTCTTCCTCCTTTAGGTCTTTAAGAAACTTCTTGTACCTGATGGAGACAAGCAGTGATCTGGAAGCTGAAAATTCATTCAAAACCCATCTTTGTAGAGTGGATTTGGCTTCATATTCTGGCTATACCACTTTCAAAGCCAGTGGTCTTGAGCAGGGAGTTTTAGGCCCTCTCAGCCCTGGTCTCCTCATCTGTGAAGTCAAGATGTCTTGGTCCCTAATTTCTTGGACAGTGCTATGAGCTGGATACAGTGGCCAGGACCAGGAGCCTGGTGATGAAATGACATATGGGTACAACCTTCTAGACTCCTCATTGGGAGGAGTTGGGACTTCCCTCATCTTGCTCTCAGAGTTCAAGGGAGAACAGCAGGCATATCTAAAAAATTCCTTGTGGAAGAGGAGCACAGAGTTTATTTGTCAACGTTGTGGTTTGACCTGATAGCTCTAATTCTCCAAGCCGAGCCTGAGACTCTGCCTAGATGCAGATGCAGATGCTTCAGATGGAGGCTTCCCAGGTTTCTGGTGAACACAGCTGTTCCCCTTCAAGTCAGAGTGGTGTCTTCAGTATTAATATTATTGATAGTTTGTCTTCCAGAATTAGCTCCTGAGTTTTCTGGGATCCCCCCCTCTTCATTTCAATCCATGTGGGGTGAGAGGGCACAGGTGACCAAGCCTAAAGATTCAAAAAATTGAAGTCTCATAAATAAGGAGGCACTTGCCAACTTGGCTTGGGCTGGTCCAGACAAATTGTTATAGAGACCCCAAATGACTCATAAAAAGTGAGCATAAAAACCTTACTTTCATCTTAGAGATACAGGGGTGGCCAGAAAATGGAATGGGATTTAAAGCCTGGGATCACTGATACCAGCTGTGCCTGCATTCAGAAATACCCTCAGGGCTTACTTGTGAAAGGACCCCCATACACACACAATCATTGCCTATGTTAGTTTGATTTGCTTTTCTGTCAATTAAAACCAGGAGTATTAACTCACCTATTGTTTTCTCTTTTTCTATAGTAATGGAGGGACAAGAAAATGCTAACGAGAAACAACATATTAATAAATCTAAAGAAAAAATCAAACTACCCAAACTATAAATGGGCAAGAGAACTAAACCAACTTTTCAAAAGTAGAAATTCAAATGTAGCCAAATATATGAAAAATTGTTCAACATCATGAGATTTCATCTCACATCAGTCAGAATGGCAGCCATTAAGAGTATAAATAATACATGTTGCCAAAAATGTGGAGAAAAAGGAACACTTTTATACTTTTGGGGGGAAATGTAAATCAACACCATCACTATGGAAATGAGTATGAAGGCTCCTTGAACGCCTAGGCCTGGAACCACTATATGACTCAGATACACCACTCTGCACTATTTATCCTTATGAACAAAAGTCATTATGCTACATTGGTACATAGTTTATAGCAGCACAGTTCACAATAGTCAAACAATAAAAGCAGCCTAGGTGTCCAGCAATGAATGCATGGATAAAGAAAATGTGGTGTATATACACAATGGAGCTTTATTCACCTTTAAGAAAACTGAAATTGTGTCTTTGAGGAAAAATGGATGAAACTACCTACCATCATATCAAATGAACTAAGCCAAATGCAGAAAGTTAAGTGTCATATGTGATATATGGAAACTAGAGAGAAAAGAGGAAAACAAAGCAGGGGTTAGTTATATTGTGTGCAAGAACAAATATATAAGCACAAATCTCAGCATTATGTACAATTGAAACTGGTCTTAAAAATCAGAATTGGGTCCCCCTGTGTTAATGATTGAATACCCAAGAAATGCTGAGGGAAGAAAGCAAGTTTTATTTAAAGAATATGAGAAAGAGAGAGAGAGAGAGAGAGAGAGAGAGAGAGAGAGAGAGAGAGAGAGAGAGAGAGAGAGAGAGAGAGACTGCTCTGTAGACAAGGAAGTCCAGAACTGATGCCTGAAAAAGTGGGGTCATTTTGTCCTTTTATATATTTTAGGTTTTCTTTATTTTTATGTCCCCTCCTTCTTTTATTTTGCTTATGTGACCAAAGTGACCAAAAGAGTATGAAGAGAGCCACCCAGGGGGTGAATACTTGTGTTGAAAATGTGATCCTTTCTCTCAACCAGATGTTGGAGTTACTAGCTACCCCTTTCTTTCTTTCTTTCTTTCTTTCTTTCTTTCTTTCTTTCTTTCTCTCTTTCTTTCTCTTTCTTTTTGACAATTAGCTAATTGTTCTTTCTCCTGTTTTCACAACTATACTGCATGGATAAAAAATGTAAAAAAAAAAAAAACCTATATGTCCGTAAAAGCCTGATAATAACCTAATACTGGCAACATGTTGGATCATGGCTTCAGACAGCTCTAGAGATTTGCTTCTGCCTTCATGGGCTCATCTTTGTGCAAAGAAGGTAAAAAAAAATATGTTTTGCTACTGGCCTGGTACCAAGGTGAATATAATCCAAGGGAGATTATATATTTTTTTCTTTGGGATTTTAAAATAAAACATTTCCATGGGATATAGGCACTATGCCTATTGTATGCAATTGTTATATCAACTGTGAAAGTGCTTGCTTTTTTTTTCTTTATTATAAATAAGATTTTTGTCAGGAGGCATACATCTGTAACAATTTCTTTCTAGTTTCAGAAAAATCTCTTCTCACTAGATCTGCAAAGCATATTAAAAACCACATCAACTGAGGCAAATAAGTGAATAAAACAGATATAGCTAGTTGTGGATTCTCATTGGTGGAGTGTCAGAGCAACAATCATTTCTGATTGGCCAAATGTAGTTTCTCTTTGATTGAGTAAACAAGGTGGAGGGAGGAGCTCAGAACACTGCTGATGTTTAATTGGCTGAAAGCACAGTTTGCTTATTGGACCAAGAACCCCATTAACACCTTATTCTGGAGACTACAGGCTGTCAATGACTACTTATGGAAAATTATGCTGGTTGTACAGTGCAGAGACTTTCGATTTCTGTTTTTAAATCTCTAACTTAGAAAACCTCACATGCAAATCTTTGTATAAAACAAATAGAAATTTATATCTATCTTGTGGAGACATTTAAAACCTGGCCTTGGGGAATATGGATGATGAGTATCTGGCATCATTGACCATTAGCATGTTGCAGTGGAGAACAAGGGCCCTTGAAGCTCAGGAAAGGTTTAACTTTTTATCCTGGTAAACCTATCTACTAGAGTGTGTGAAGGAAAAGACAGTCCTGGCATTTATCTGTAAGTCTAAATGTTAGAATTTCTACCTCTGGTTTTCCTAAAATAGCTTTAGATTGAAATTGCAGAAATCTTGACATTGTATATGGAGCAATATCAATAAAGACCATGTAAATGTCTTAAATTAGTGTTATAGGCCTTGTGACTTCTGGGAAACTGGGGCAGTGCAGAGTTTCCTTCAAACCCTGATTCCTGTGGTCAATCAGAAAGATTTCAGCTATGTCACTCAGAATATCAGGCATGAGTTTATTTAAGGTATAGAACAAGGGAAAGGGATACTCTTAAATGAGAGAGTGGGTACTCTCTCAGACATGAGAGAGTCTGTGTGAGTCTTCTGAACTCCAGTTTCATTTAAGGGTCCCAGAGAAATTTCCAGAGTCCCACTCAGGACCACATATTGGCTTTTGACTGACAGCTGTATGATTTCAGACTGTCAAGTCCTCACTGCCATAACCACTCTAGGTCACTTTGGCCCTTGTTGACTGATTCTCATTAGATTCTTAATCATACAATTTTACAGATTTTATGATTAGAAGGGATTATCTTTATATTCCTGAGTTTCAAAATCTAGTCCATAGAAAGGATCATAGAAGTCTCTCCCTTTAAGATCACTTGGATTTCTCTTATCAACATTATTTCAGGCCTGTATTTCTCCTACAGAAAACAGAGAGTTTCCTGAGGAATGTGACATGCCCTGTGTACTGAGGTTAGGCAGAGATGCATGCAAGTTGCTTCTTGAAAAGAAAGCATGTGAGGATCAGCACAATGGGACCACTGTATAGAATTATTCCCTTAAACCTCATGTTCTCACAACTCACATCTGTCTCTTTGAAGATGAAGCAGTATGTATGGCCTAAGTCATCCTCTAGTTGGGAAAGGGTTTTAAAAATAGGTCACATACCAACATGAGTTTCACTGGAGAACTTTATAGCAAGGCAGATTCTCAGGCCATTGCACAGATCTACAGTATCAGTCACAAGGATTCTAGTTCTTATTATCCCTCCCGGTTCACAATTGGGGCTGACAATCTGTTTTGGGCAAGATCTTTTTCACCAACTTGAAAAAAACCTTCAATGCTGACTTCATTGATGGGCACCCCAGGCAGACAGGCTTCCAAAGTTGTCCAGGTCCATTCCAGGTAGACAGATGCTGAGACCCAAAGTGCTACACACTGAGTTCTCTAGTGCCTAGGAGTCCAGAAAATCCTGTTGCAGTGTACCCTTTAAAATCCTCACCAAGTCTAATAGTCGAAACCCTGAAAACGTTTTGACAATTATTTTTGTTCCAGAGGTGGAAGCGTTGGCTAATCTGTTGTTTAAAAAGCTCTTAAAGCCTTGCCACTGTGCTGTGACCACTATTGGAAGGGACACATTTTTCTTACATGGAAGATCCTAGGTCGTGGTGTGCAGAACCTGTACTTGCACCTCACAATCACTAGATGGCAAGAGAGCACTTTCCTGCTGGCACCCCAGTGACACTCTACAGCCAAGTCATCAGCTTCTCTGAGTCTCATCAGAAACCCTAAAGTGTCAGAGTGCTGGGGGTAATTTTACTGTGGTGTCCAGGAAGTGATATGCACCAGGAGCATTGATTAGAGAGAGAAACGGCCATGGTACTATAGTAGAAAAATCATTTCGAATTTTTCTAAAAATTTTCCTAGTCCCTGTGCATGGCAGGCTGACCTTTTTCCCACAGTCCTCAGTCCTGGGGATGGCAGAGTCCTGGTCATAGGCCGTAAGAACAGCAATCCATAGGAGGAGGGGTCATAAAGTTGTGACAGGCTATTTTCTTCTCGTGGTTAGTCTAATATGATTGTAAGGACAACTAGAAAAGAAAATGACCAGGCTTTTTGATGCTGTAAAATGTTCATTGATGGGGGGGTGGCTGATGTTGTGGCTCAGCCATAAGAGTGCTCACCTGGCACACATGAGGCACTGGGTTTGATTTTTCGCACCGCATAACAATAAAATAAAAAAGTATTGAATCCACCTAAAACTTAAAAAAAAACATATTTAAAAAAAATTGCTCATTGGGAAGGTTAACTGAGGAGGTGAGACAAGAACTAGCATTTGATTCTTGTGTCCAAGTCTAGCCTTACTTCAGACTGTTGTTGGCTTTTTTCTGCTCCTGTGCCTCTTCTGTAACCCAAGTTTGCAGCCATGACAGAAGAGAATGTGTGCAACAGGAATAGTGCTTGCACAATTCCTCCTTCCCAGGTGCTGCAGCCTTCCTCCACCCACCTCTGGCAGCCTTTTCTGTTCCTCAGCACTAAAAGGGGAGGGGTTATCAGAAAATAGAGGACATGTTTCCCTCATGACCCAGGTCCAGGGGTTCAAGCTATGGATGTAATTGCCCTGGTTCTTTTGAGAATGCAAGTTTGGCTTTTGTTGGAAGTGTACCTTGGGTCTGTTTTAATCCAGTATAGTAAAACTTACAGAAAGAAATTTGACTCTCACAGACTGCTACAGTTTTTTCAAACAGTTGTACCAGGGAATGTGGGAAGCACCAGCATTTGTCAGAAGGCAGAGAGCATGGAAGGTAAGGGAAAACATGGAAAAGAGACTTTATTTTATTTATGCAGAAAGAAAAGATGAGTCAGCACAAGCAGATTTTGGATTAGTATGAAATTATTAATAATTTCAATTGGCTTTAGGGGACAAGGGCAATCACATGTTCTCTGGCTCTTGGACCTGTGTAATTAGGGCATTTGGATAGTGAACTAAGAGTGTGGGATCCCAATAGGGGGGAGATTGGTGATGTGGGACCTATATAAGTTAATTTGGTAAAGGTGAACATGCTGGGAATATGATGACTCTCTAGGATTTAGCTCTCTCTAGAAAGGCATGCCCTGTATGCAGTGGTACATGTCTGTAATCCAAGGGACTAAAGGGACTGAGGCAGGAGGATCACAAGCTTGAGTCCTGCATGCACCATTTAGAGAGACCATGCCTCAAAATATAATTTTAAAAAAGGCTAGAGATATAGTTCTGTTGTAGAATGCTCCTGGGTTCAATCAGAGTTCCCACTCCTAATATGCACACAAACACACACACACAAACACACACTCATGCACAAAACAGCTTATGAAGTTATGCCCTTTGGGGTCAGAAAAGCCATAAAGTAAAAAAAAAAAAAAAAAAAACAGTAGATAAAGTAAATGGCATAGTTATATTCTTTGCCATTTAACTTTCATTAGATTTCTTTCTAGTCTCAATTTTATAAATTGGAAGGGTGTTTATTTTCTAAGTACAGACTGGTTAATTCTGACTGTGCGTCTCTGGATATAGCTGGGCCTTCTTCAGTACAGAGATGTCTCATTTTATTACAATCTATTTTATTGTCCTTCTCAAATATTGCATATATTTCCTATATGGACTTTTGGAAAACCTGCCTCAAGCAAATCTATCAGCTCCATTTTTCAAACAGCTAAGATGATCACTACTACTTTTAGCAATAAAGATTTTTTTAAAATCAACGTACACACTTTTCTAAGACATACTGTCATTGTATAATTAATGCACTACAATATATTGTAAATGTATTTTTATATCCAAAGAAAAACCAAAACAATTGTGGGACTCCTTTAATTTGGTATTCACTTTCTTGCACTAGACTGGAACAAAATCCACAGTGCTTTCGAGGTATGCTTATATGCCAGCATTTAGTTGTCTCTTACAGAAACCCTTGACAAAGACAGCAATCATAAATTTACTTTATCATTTTCCACTGTTCCTATTGAAAGACAAACTTTATTTAGAATAATAGTAGCTATACATGAAGTCATGAACTAGTTACACTTTGTGATTGTGCATGATAGTATGCTACATTATGATCTTTAGGTTCACACAGTCCCAGTTTTAAATTTATGGTTCTCCATTTAATGAAAATTGAACTATTAAGTAAAACAAAATAAATAAATTAATAAATAAACAAATGAATAAATAATATGGTACATCAGTCGTGCATTACAAAATTTAATGGCAAGTCTGTTGTTTTTTAGAAGACTAACAGTTTGGATTATTATAGTTATCTGACTCCAGGACTTTGCCCAGGTAGTTTTATTGTAATGGGAAGAAAAGAAGAATAAAAATTCCCAAGTGTATGTGATGAACACTAACTCTTTAAGTGTATATGAACACTTGGGTTTGGGCATAGCTTGTCAAAATTATAGGTAAGATTTTTCATATGCTCACTCTGAGCCAGAAAGTTCAAACTAAACAAATTCAAAATAAGAATATGAGGGCTCGGAATATAGCTCAGTTGGTACAGTGCTTGCCTTGCATGCACAAGGCCTTGGGTTCAATCCCTAGCACCATGATAGGAAAAAAATATATATATGATTATTCAGTATTTATACATTCTTCACAATCTCATGTACTAATGACTGAGGAAATTACTTTCCAACCAAAATCTAGATTTTATTTTCACTCATACATTTCACATATACCAAATCAAAACTGGAGATACAATTAAGAAAATTGAGTATTACATAACATTGATTTTTATTTGTATATTAAAAACAATTTTGTCAAAATATAAATAGTATAAACTACTATTTAAACTCAATCATATTTTATAAAATTTGCCTCAGTGAAGGTCTGTCCTTGTAATGATGAACCCAGCCTATTTCCATCTCAAGATTGGGACCATCTCATTACACAGTGATGAAGTCAGAGTAATTTATAGTAAAATAGAAATTAAATATTCATGACAAGTTCTTTGAAATTCCTGCCCATGCCTTGACCTCACCCATGCCTGGATTTCCCTGACCAGATAACAAACCTCTCTAAAACCTTAGTTGTGCCTCATAAATTCAGATTTGGGGATATGAATTTTCTCCCTACCTTAAAATCTCATTCAATGTAGATCACTAACCTACTATTTGCCTTTGTATTATGCTTGTCAAAATTCTGTTTTCTGTAAGTTCTCAAGACACCCCTGTTTGTAACTTTTTGTGCTATAGAATCTTCTTCCTGGAAAGCTGGGGTGCTGGTCTCTAGCCCATGTTAGGTGAGACAGTCACTGATCAGCTCTCTTTGTGAACACAAATGACAGCTTGCTTTAATTTGATTTAAAATTGGAGTTGGTGGTCTTTTATTTGCATCAGGGTTCAACAGTAGGTTGAAATGACTGATGAGATCCTAAAATCTCAATGTGTAAGGCAACAATTCATTAGAAATATAGGATTCAGTGGAGGCAGTTTTCTAGAAATCCTACCACTCTATTTCATGTTTATATTTCTAAAAATTTCCTTTTATTCAAGTTGTTTTTGTACTTTAAACCCTTTTACAAGCACTGTTGTAACCCAAGTAAGTAAGTTTCCCATGTTGACACATGAGTTTAATAGATTTTAATAAAAAGGGGTATAAGATAAACATAAGGTGCTTAAGTATTTGGGGGGTTGTGGTTAAAAGGTATTGAAATAGAATAAAATGTTTCAAAAAGTTATAGAAACAAAATTTGATTGAATCTTTTCTCTTTTTTTCTTGACATTATCACAGCAGTGAAGTCAGGCAAATATAGAAAAAGTAACAGTTCTTACCTAAAGTGTCCATGTAGTTCATGTGGGCCAGCCCAACCCAAAGAAATTGATGTTGGCTTCTAAAATTTTATCCCCATAGCTTACTGTCCACATATCCATTAGTTTTATTGTTTCTTAATCTTTGAGTTATTATGTCTAGAAAGATAAAAACCAAACAGTAATTCTTGATATATCATTTTTTATAATTTACAAGAAGCTCTCTGTTTGTTATAACAGGACATTAGCCAATAATCATGGTCAAAGAATATCTCATGGTGTTTATATTCAGTGTCTAGCAGAGTAAGTTGTAACATGCTTGAATATCTAGGCTCAAGTAGATTTTTGAAATATTTGAAGAACATTTTCACCCTCATGCTCCTGTTTATGGCAGCTTTGTTTTTAAGTTTTTTAACCTACCTATTTTAGTTTTCTGTATGTTGAGTAAGTACATTTGGATTAAATACCTAATTAAAATTTACTATGGTTATAAAAAATTCATTAATCATTTGCAACTTTGTTACTTTTGAAAGTCTTAAGCAGTTGGCTAATTTCCATGATTTATTAAGATGTTTACAAATGTAATTTATGGTGGATGTTCTAAAATACTTTAACTTAATTAGAGAAAAGTATTGCACTTTTCAGCTTCATTGTTGCAAGAATTGGTAACATTTACAAGTGTAAGATACTTTAAATTTAACTTCCTATGATTTCATTTACCTTTCCTCCCTATATTTTCGAAAACAAACAAACAAACAAACAAACAAACAAAAAACAGAAAGAATAGAGTTGACACAATCATCTTTTATTTCTGGGAAAATCAATTGTAACCTACTTTTTAAAAGTATCAGAAAAACTGTTTTGATCCAACATGGCGGCAGACACGAAGAGATCAAGTCTCTGACCTCTTCAGCTGCGCGGGCATAGGGAGTTGTAAACTGTCTAAATGCTGTTTGCTCAGGATCACTAGGCAATGCTGAGCTGACGTGGATCTGGGGCGAACAGTTTGGGCCTCTCAGAACACACACCGAGCCCAGATCGGCTGCATTCAAGCTCCAGTTCGCCTGCTTCTCATGACTCAGCACTAACAATCCCACTGAAATAACTGGTCGGCCCTTCTGAACTTACAGAGGTAAAAGCCAACCGAGCCTTCATATGCAGTGGCCACAGGATTGAAACGGGGCTTGGGAGAGACAGTCAGGACCCACCCGTTGCATTGGTCACCTGGCAAAGGGAACGAACAGTCACCATTTGCATGGGATACCACCATGGCAGAGAACTGACGTCACGGGCAGAGGAGATAATTTCATTGGAACCAGCGGCGACAGGTGTGTAATCCCCTAGCCATCCCTCTCCACACAGCGGGGAAACCTTAAGGTCCCCTACCAGCTCTCCTGTGAGCACAATAGCCAGACCGAGGGAATCAGGAGTGGCGCGGGACTCGAGGCGCGGAACTCCCGGCTACCGCTCCCACCAGTGCTGACAACTGAGGTCTCTTGCACCAGCTACCAGGGGCGTGGCTACCGGAGGGCAAGCAAATTCGATGGGGATCTCAGCCCCAAGATCTACAAACTTAGGGTCTGAGGGAGGCAAACAGGGAGACTGTGCCCAGGCGTTCATGAAAACAGGGCTCCCAGGAGCAGCAGACCTGGCATGTAGCCAGTATTGTGGTGAGCATCACAGGTGAGCAGGGCCTGGCTTGAGGAAACACAAGAGAAGGCCCTAGACACTCAGGATTGGAGACCCACCCAGTCTGGGAGGAAGAGCTGCTGCACAGTGATTGGTTCCCACCTATTGAGAGGAGAAACTTGGCCCAGTGGGCACAGCTCCACCTACTGGAAGAGAAGTTAATCAAACTCTATGACTGCATTTATTATTATTATTTTTCTTTCATTTTAATTTTTTTGTTGTTGTACTTCAACTTTTTTAACTATTTTTAATTTCTTTAAATTTTTTAATTTTATTATTATTATTTTTTAAATTTTAATTTTCATTTTTTTATTATCATACTTTTTAAAAATTTTTCTTTCTTTCTTTATTTTCTATTTTTTCTCTTTTGTCTTTTCATTTCTTTTCAATTTTCTTATTCCCCCTTCCTTGAATTCTACCTGCCTACTCTCATTCTCTTTAGTGACTTCTTCCCTTCCCTTCTAATATCTTTCCTCCCAAGCACCAAATAAATTTATAAGAGTAAACAGTAACTCAGCAGTCAAACAGAACAAGAAGTAACATGAGCAGCATAAAAAAGCAAGGAAAAAAAGGAGTACAAACAATAAAGGACAGCCTAAATATTCAGGAGGACCTAGAGTCATCAGAAAAATGGTCATATAAAGAACTCAAGGAATACCTTAGACAGATGGAATGGAACCTTAAAGAGGATAAGAGACAGCAAATCCAAACAGTGAAAGAACACATTGAAAATGAATTACATAAACAGATAAAAGAAGAAGTTAAGCATCTTTATCAGGAGATAGAGATTATAAAAAAAAATCAAACAATAATTCTAGAAATGAAGGAAACAATAAACCAAATTAAAAACTCAATTGAGAGTATCAATAACAGAGTGGAGCAAGTAGAAGTCAGAATGTCGGATAATTAAGACAAAATATATCATCTTGAAAAGAGTCTAGCCAACTCAGAAAGCTGGTAAAAAATCATGAGAAAAACATCCAAGAGATAGGGGATAACATAAAAAAACCAAACTTACGAGTCATTGGGATAGAGGAAGGTACAGAGATTCAAACCAAGGGAATGAGTAACCTGCTTAATGAAATAATTACAGAAAACTTTCCAGAAATAAAAAAGGAAATGTATATACAAATTGTAGATGCATACAGGACACCGAGCACACAAAATCACAGTAGACCAATGCCAAGACACATTGTTATGAAGATACCCAATATACAGAACAAAGAGAAAATATTAAAAGCTACAAGAGAAAGGAGGCAGATTACACTCAGGTGTAAACCAATAAAGTTAACAACGAATTTTTCATCACAGATGCTGAAAGCGAGAAGATCCTGGAACAACGTATTTCAAACACTGAAAGACAATGGATGCCAACCAAGAATTCTGTATCCAGCAAAATTAAGCTTCAGGTATGACAATGAAATAAAAATCTTTCATGATAAACAAAAGCTAAAAGAATTTGCAGCCAGAAAACCAGCATTGCAAAGCATCTTGAGCAAAACACTACACGAGGAAGAAATGAAAAATCACAACCAAAACCATCAGTGGGAAGTGCCTCGGTAATGACAGAGGGTGGGGGGGGGAAAGCTAATCATGGAGAAACAAACTAAATTAAAAAAAAAAGATAAATAATCAAACATGGCTGGCAGTACAAACCATATATCAATAGTAACTCTAAATGTTAATGGCTTAAACTCTCCAATAAAGCGACATAGGCTGGTAACATGGATTAAAAAAACAAATCCAACAATATGTTGCCTCCAGGAGACACATCTGATTGGAAAAGACATACACAGGCTGAAGGTTAAAGGTTGGGAAAAAATATACCACGCACACGGTCCTCGTAAGCAAGCAGGTGTGGCCATCCTCATATTGAATAAAATCAACTTCAAGACTAAGTTAATCAAAAGGGATAAGGAAGGACATTATATACTGTTAAAAGGAACCATTCACTAACAAGACATAACAATTATCAATATTTATGCACCAAATAATGGTGCTACAACGTTCATAAAACAAATTCTCCTCAAGTTCAAGAATCAAATAGACCACAAAACAATAATTATGAGTGACTTCAACACACCTCTCTCACCATTGGACAGATCCTCCAAACAAAAGTTGAATAAAGAAACTATAGAACTCAATATCACAATCAATAACCTAGACTTAACTGACATATATAGAATATATCAACCACCATCAAGTGGATATACTTTTTTCTCAGTAGCACATGGATCCTTCTCAAAAATAGACCATATAATATGCCATAGGGAAACCCTCAGTAAATATAAAGGGGTGGAGATAATACCATGCATTTTATCTGATCACAATGGAATGAAACTGGAAATCAATGATAAAAGAAGGAAGGAAAAATCCTACATCACATGGAAAATGAACAATATGTTACTGAATGATCAATGGGTTACAGAAGACATAAAGGAGGAAATCAAAAAATTCTTAGAGATAAATGAAAATATAGACACAACATATCGGAATCTATGGGACACATTGAAAGCAGTTCTAAGAGGGAAATTCATCACCTGGAGGTCATTCCTCAAAAAAAAGGAAAAACCAACAAATAAATGAGCTCACACTTCATCTCAAAGCCCTAGAAAAGGAAGAGCAAAACAACAGCAAATTTAGCAGAAGGCAAGAAATAATTAAAATCAGAGTGGAAAGCAATGAAATTGAAACAAAAGAAACTATTGAAAAAATTAACAAAACTAAAAGTTGGTTCTTCGAAAAAATAAAGAGGATTGACAGACCCTTAGCCATGCTAACAAAGAGAAGAAGAGAGAGAACTCAAATTACTAACATACGGGATGAAAAAGGCAATATCACAACAGATGCTACAGAAATACAGAAGACAATTAGAAATTATTTTGAAAACCTATATTCCAATAAAATAGAAGATATTGAAGACATAGATAAATTTCTTAAGTCATATGATTTGCCCAGACTGAGTCAGGAGGATACACACAATTTAAACAGACCAATATCAATGGATGAAATAGAAGAAGCAATCAAAAGACTAACAACCAAAAAAGGCCCAGGACCGGATGGGTATACAGCGGAGTTTTACAAAACCTTTAAAGAAGAATTAATACCAATACTTTTCAAGTTATTTCAGGAAATAGAAAAAGAGGGAACTCTGCCAAATTCATTCTACGAGGCCAACATCACCCTGATTCCGAAACCAGACAAAGACACTTCAAAGAAAGAAGACTACAGACCAATATCTCTGATGAACCTAGATGCAAAAATCCTCAATAAAATTCTGGTGAATCAGATACAAAGGCACATCAAAAAAATTGTGCACCATGATCAAGTAGGATTCATCCCTGGGATGCAAGGATGGTTCAATATACGGAAATCAATAAATGTTATTCATCACATCAATAGACTTAAAGATAAGAACCGTATGATCATCTCAATAGACGCAGAAATAGCATTCGACAAAGTACAGCATCCCTTTATGTTCAAAACATTAGAAAAACTAGGGATAACAGGAACTTTCCTCGGCATTGTAAAAGCTATCTATGCTAAGCCTCAGGCTAGCATCATTCTGAATGGAGAAAAATTGAAGGCATTCCCTCTAAAATCTGGAACAAGACAGGGATGCCCTCTATCACCACTTCTATTCAATATAGTTCTCAAAACACTGGCCAGAGCAATTAGATAGACGAAAGAAATTAAAGACATAAAAATAGGAAAAGAAGAACTTAAATTATCACTATTTGCAGATGACATCATTCTATACCTAGAAGACCCAAAAGGGTCTACAAAAAAACTACTAGAGCTACTAAATGAATTCAGCAAAGTGGCAGGATATAAAATCAACACACATAAATCAAAGGCATTTCTGTATATCAGCGACAAAACTTCTGAAAAGGAAATGAGGAAAAACACTCCATTCACAATATCCTCAAAAAAATAAATAAATAAATAAAATACTTGGGAATCAACCTAACAAAAGAGGTGAAAGATTTATACAATGAAAACTACATAACCCTAAAAAGAGAAGTAGAAGAAGATCTTAGAAGATGGAAAAATATACCCTGTTCATGGATAGGCAGAACTAACATCATCAAAATGGCGATGTTACCAAAAGCTCTCTATAGGTTTAATGCAATGCCAATTAAAATCCCAATGGCATTTCTTGTAGAAATGGATAAAGCAATCATGAAATTCATATGGAAAAATAAAAGACCCAGAATAGCAAAAGCAATTCTAAGCAGGAAGTGTGAATCAGGCGGTATAGCAATACCAGATTTCAAACTATATTACAGAGCAATAGTAACAAAAACAGCATGGTACTGGTACCAAAACAGGCAGGTGGACCAATGGTACAGAATAGAGGACACAGAGACTAATCCACAAAGCTACAACTATCTTATATTTGATAAAGGAGCTAAAAGCATGCAATGGAGGAAGGATAGCATCTTCAAGAAATGGTGTTGGGAAAACTGGAAATCCATATGCAACAAAATGAAACTGAATCCCCTCCTCTTGCCATGCAAAAAAGTTAACTCAAAGTGGATCAAGGAGCTAGATATCAAATCAGAGACGCTGTGTCTAAGAGAAGAAAAAGTTGGCTCCAATCTACATATTGTGGAGTCGGGCTCCAAATTCCTTAATAGGACACCCATAGCACAAGAGTTAATAACAAGAATCAACAAATGGGACTTACTTAAACTGAAAAGTTTTTTCTCAGCAAGAGAAACAATAAGAGAGGTAAACAGGGAGCCTACATCATGGGAACTAATTTTTACTCCTCACACTTCAGATAGAGCCCAAATATCCAGAGTATACAAAGAACTCAAAAAATTAGACAATAAGACAAGAAATAACCCAATCAACAAATGGGCCAAGGACCTGAACAGACACTTCTCAGAGGAGGACATACAATCAATCAACAAGTACATGAAAAAAATGCTCACCATCTCTAGCAGTCAGAGAAATGCAAATCAAAACCACCCTAAGATACCATCTCACTCCCATAAGATTGGCAGCCATTATGAAGTCAAACAACAACAAGTGCTGGCGAGGATGTGGGGAAAAGGCTACTCTTGTACATTGCTGGTGGGACTGCAAATTGGTGGGGCCAATATGGAAAGCAGTATGGAGATTCCTGGGAAAGCTGGGAATGGAACCACCATTTGACCCAGCTATTGCCCTTCTTGGACTATTCCCTGAAGACCTTAAAATGCGTACTACAGGGATACTGCCACATCGATGTTCATAGCAACACAATTCACAATTGCTAGACTGTGGAACCAACCCAGATGCCCTTCAATAGATGAATGGAGAAAAAAAAATGTGGCATTTATACACCATGGAGTATTATGCAGCACTAAAAAATGACAAAATCATGGAATTTGCAGGGAAATGGATGGTACTAGAGCAGATTATGCTTAGTGAAGCTAGCCAATCCCTAAAAAACAAATACCAAATGTCTTCTTTGATATAATGAGAACAACTAAGAACAGAGCAGGGAGGAAGAGCAGGAAAAAAAAGATTAACATTAAACAGAGACATGAGGTGGGAGGGAAAGGGAGAGAAAACGGAAATTTCATGCAAATGGAGGGAGACCCTCATTGTTATACAGAAGTAAATATAAGAGGTTGTGAGGGGAATGGGAAAATAAACAAGGAGAGAAATGAATTACAGTAGATGGGGTAGAGAGAGAAGATGGGAGGGGGGGAGGGAGGATAGTAGAGGATAGGAAAGGTAGCAGAATACAACAGTTACTAATAGGGCATTATGTAAAAATGTGGATGTGTAACCGATGTGATTCTGCAATCTGTATTTAGGGTAAAAATGGGAGTTCATAACCCACTTGAATCTAATGTATGAAATATGATATGTCAAGAGCTTTGTAATGTTCTGAACAACCAATAAAAAAAGAAAAAAAAGAAAAGCTATTTTTTGACAATTTCTATCAAATTTTATTATGCCATTGATATGGAAACCACCATGGCTTTTGATTTTATGGGCATATTAATTCTCATGAGAATCAAAGACTTAAATTCATAGCAGGCCAAGAGATGAGAAAATACTCAGGAAAGGCTGGAAGTTCCTAGCATTCAGAATCATTTAAATAAGTGATAAAAGATAAAGAAAATTCAAAGGTAACCTTAGATAGAAAGAGCCCTACACCTCATTTTCTTCATAGAACACCTAATGCTAAAATTTGTAAGTGGAATTTAAAAATAAAAATAAAAATGATTTTGGAAAAACTATATGTCCATGCTAACATAGATTAAAAGCCACATTTATGCTTTTCATAGTGTTTACTTACTTTAAATATCAGACAAAAGTGCTTTGTGAACAATGACTTCTTTCTCTTTTAATATTTTTACCCCATTTTTGTTAATATGTAGTTTTGTTTGTTTGTTTTTTGTTTTTTGAAAAAGACTTGATTACCAACAAAAATCTTATTTCTTGATGGAATCTAGGTAGAATAAAAGAAAGAATAAAATTATAATGTGTAGAAAACTATTTTTTCATATTTAGTTTTTGTTCAGATCTCAGAGCTAGATATCATGTGCAAACTTGAATATCTATTGACCTAGAAACAGTCAAGAAGTGTGCTTTTAGCAATTATGACAATGTTTTCTGTTCTCTACTAAAAATAATAGCTGATGTTGACTGAAAACTTAGCAGGTACCATTGTGTAAAGATCTATGATATTACTTATAATTCTCAAACACTGTATGCATAAGCAAATGGAATCATAGAGATTAACTTGCCAAAAGTAAAACAGCATAAAGCAGCAGTGCTAGAATGTGAGCAGGGAGAGGGTACACTTCTGAGTTTACTTATGGTCTTAACTTCTACACACCTTCGAATACCTGGAAATTGTGATTCCTATAATGCAAATGGATGGAAGACACTTTCTGTAAAATCTCTTAAGCTCTTCTATCTTAAGCCTAGTCTCTTCTGCTACATCAAGACACAAGAATTTTTGAGCTGATTATTTTTATTATGGGATTGGAAGAGAAAAATTGTGAATAGTTATGGAGGTAAATGTAGAATGGCTAGCTCACAAGAATTACAAAAAAAATTACACTAAAACTTTATATTAAAATGAACAGTCTCGAGGTCATAGTATACTTCTTCCAATTTTTACTTTCAGTCTCTAATAATATTATAATACAGAAATTATAGAATATGTATGTTTAATGGTTTCATTTGTATTGCTATTATCATCTGCAATTGCACTACAACCAAAAGACATTAAATAACATTTTAATATCTTATGTTTTATTATTACATTATAATTTTACATAACAGTGGTTCTCATTGTTACATATTCTCATAGTCATGTATTATAATTTATTTTAATTCATTTCCTTGTACTTTCCCTTGTCCTCATTACCTCCCATCTCCTGTTCCCCTTCTTCTACTCTTCCAGTCTTCCTTTAATTCATTTACATTTTTTATAGATGTATTATAATTATACATAAATGTGGGATTCACAATGGTATATTCACAATTCATATAGTATAATTTTTAAGTGGTATGCAACAGTTCTTTCCCTTTTCCTCCTTACCTCCATATTGATCCCCTAATTTTCCCCTACTTTTATTCTAACTTCTGTATTTGAAGGGAATTTAACTGATCCAAAAAAAAAAAAAGCAATAACTTCCCACAATCAATTACTTCAACATTTTTAAGATGACAGGTACATTGGGACCTATGTCCTGGAAGAAATTCCATTGAACTCTTGAAACATAATTGTTTTCCTTCCCTTATCATAGAGAGATATGTTGTAGTTACATTTTGGTGCAGATTTGCCAATTTATGCTGCAAATATTTTATCAAAATCCTAGTGCAAATTAATAATCAAAAGGTTGTTCAAAATTTCTCTTTACTTTAGAGAATTTATTGCTTCTCATTTGCTTATGGACTGAAATATGAGATTAGTGATGGCTTGAAGTGTGTGTGAGCTGAGTAGTCATTTCTGTTTATCCCACATGGTTTTTCTATGGCTATTAACAGAGAAAATATTATCTTCTCTCTACAACATTAATGTTCATAAAACAGATCTTGTTTTGTAAAATTAAAACCCATTTGTTTTTAAACTTTTTTTCATTTTAGTATAGAAAAGGCTGACAATAGACTCAAAATAATTCTCAGCAACTGTGACATTCAGCACAAAATGGAGCAAATATAACATTTTAGTGAATAAATGAATTATGGGATCGTGTACCAGAGATTGAATTTAGGAGCATTCAAACACTAAGCCACATCCCCAGCCCTATTTTGTATTTTTATTTAGAAACAGGGTCTCACTAAATTACTAAGCACCTCACTTTTCTGAGGCTGGATTTGAACTTGTTATCCTCCTGCCTCAAGCAACTAGGCCACTTGGATTACAGGCATGCACCACTTACACCCAGCTAAACCCTCTCTATTGTACTTAATGACATTCACCTAGTTTATTTAAATAACTATTTGGCAGTTGTTCAAATATTCATCACACTTAAGATTATTCTGTGATCTCATTCTAATGACTGAAAGCAGTTTCCTAAGGAGTCTGAAAAAGAGAAAATGAAATGAGAAACCTGAGGCTGCCTCTTGCCTCTTGTGGCTGAGAACATGTGGACTAAGTACGGAACACTAAGTGCTGGTTTTAGATTATTTCAACAAATTAAATGACCAAGGACACCATCCAGTATTTCATCCATGTCTGAGAAAGGAAATGACACATTTTTTTTTTTGAAATTTCAGGGACTGCTTCTTCTTGGTTGTTGTTTTAGAATTTTGTTTTCTATTAAGATGATTTGTGGATATGACTAAACATGTGGTATGAGAATGGACCTGTAAACAACATCTAGTATTGTGGTCAGAAATTTTACAAGATAGTAGCATTAGATAATTATTATTTCATCAAACATTTATGTTCTATTTTAAGGGTATAGAGTTTTCGCAAATAATAAATAATATTTAATAATAACCTAATAATAGATGGCCTATGTTTAAAAATATCTTTAATAAACATATAAAATACTTATAAGCTTTTATAAACTGATTACTGTTGATAATATTTAAGTCAATTGACATCCAGTTTGTGACTTCTTGAAAATATTTAAGATGGCCAAAGGGTGACCTTAGAAGGAGTATGTGGAAAACACATGATGTAACCTTATTTGAGATGGAGAAGTTCAAAATAAAAAGTCACATATAGAAGTGGGGATTGTGGATACATATTTTGCCAATATATGTAAAAATAGCAATTTTGAGTGGAAAAGAATGTATTTAAAAGAATTTTAGCAAAACAGATTACCAAAAAAGAAACCCATTTGGATGCTTGCAATATTCAGAGCAATAGACAACTTTAGCTAAGGGAAAAAAAGTATTCTATTTTGAACATTACCATATTTGCTAAGAAAAATATCCAAAAAAAAAGATGCAGAAAAATACCTTTTTCCCCAAGAACTTAAAGTGAGCTACAAGTAAATAGTTTCTAAGGTCTTATAGAATTCAGGAGTTTGGATATTATTGTATATCTTGTTTGCTAATTGGCCTCCAGGCTGAGAAAAGGCCAGACACCTGAGAAGAATTTAGTCAAGTAGAAAGAGTTAGCTGTTGGAATTAAGCCCTGTGTTCAAACTCCATCTCTGCAAATCCCAGTACATGAAGAACCTCCTGAGCCTCAGTGTTTAATATGGAAAACAACTCTTAACTTGAGGGATTGTTAGGAAAATTAAATTAGACCTATCTGATTCTCTTATTACAATACCTAAAGTATAGAACATGTCTATTTTTTAAAATAAATAAATGATGAATATTGTATATTTTAAAAGGAATAATTTGTTCCTCTTCAAATAGTCTCCCTTCTTAGAGCTTCAATATACCTAGTACAAAGGCTTGGGTGGAGAGATTATTCAATCTCTTTACTTTTTATAACATCTTATCTGATTTCAAAGTTGCACTGTAGATATTCCTTTCACTGAAAACACATTATGGAAATGTTCTTCAATTGTATTTGAAAAAAAAAATTTTGTCTGGGCTTGGTAGCAATTGCCTGTAAACCTGCTTATTCAGGAGACTGAGGCAGGAGGATCACAAAATTAAAGCTAGCCAAGAAAATTTCATGGAACTCTCAGCAATTTAATCATCTGCTGTCTCAAAATAAATTTTAAAAATCTAAATAAAAATACTCTGACTGTAGTTAGATGTTATTATGCACCTAAACCATTCAATAAACCTTTTATTTTGATTTTTTACTCTATGAGTATTTAAGAGAAAATATTTTCGCATCAAAAGTTAAGATAAGTGCTAGGGATATAACTTATTTGTTAGAGTGTTTGCCTTGAAAGCACAAGGCCCAGGGCTCAATCCCCAGCACCACAAAAACAAACAAAAATAAAAAGTTAAGATAAGCTGAGTATGGTGGCACACACCTATAATCCCAGCAGCTTGGGAGCCTGGTGCACAAGAACTGTGAGTTTAAAACCAGCCTGAGTAACTTAACAAGGCCCTAAGCAACTCAGTGAGACCCTATCTCTAAATAAAATATAAAAATGGTCTGTGAATATGGCTTAGTGATTAAGCACCGCTGCGTTCAATCCCAGATACAAAAGAGGGGGGGGGGGAGTGAAGAAAGATAAAGTTAAAGGTTTAAAAAAAGCAAGCAAGCAAACAAACAAACAAAGAAAAAACCTACATGTTTACAACATCTAAGAAATTCAGAAAATTCAATAATACAGACAGAAATCTCCATATTGATTTATCCAGTAGACTTTGAAATAAAATGAACCTATTTTCAGTATGGGTTCAACTAACTACAAAATTGGTAATTTAGGAGAAGTCACTTAACTTCTCTAAATATAAACTGTTTATATAATGAGAAAAATAATATCCTGAATAGTTTTAATGTTTAATGTCTTCAAACTAATCCCTAACATACCATAAGATCCTAATAAATGCTAAGTTTACTTGTAATAAGACTATTCAAGTTAATCATAAAGTTTTGCCAAATTTAAATTTAGCCCTGCCTGTGACTTATTAATGCAATGGCATAATTTAGATGTGAGGGTATAGATAAGTAAAAATAAAGCATTTACTATTCTCTAATGACTAAATTCTCATTGTGCAAATGCATTTGTTAAAATACTTTTTCTTGATTTTTGATCAATAACAAAGAGTTGAGAAAGACAATTAAGAGACCTTTTTCTTTAGGCTGGATATTATCTGCCTTGGCATTTATTGTGAAAAACAAATGAATCCTCTTAGGTATTCTTAAAATATATTCCAAATACATATTTATCCAAATGTTTCTGTACACATTGTGTATCCAGATATAGCTCTTGTTCTTTTATTGGGACAATGAAAATAACCTTGTGTTAATAACTCTTTCTTCTTGACCACTCTCCAACTTGAGGAACATTGAGTAACTTCAGTAAATATTATTATTTAATTTGAGTAAATGTTTCAAAATATGAATTATAACACTTTCCAGTGAAAACACTGTAAAATAAAATCCAAGTTTCTTATGATAGCCATTGTGGTTTCAAGCTCCCAATATGGCCCCAAATGATCCCTGATTCTTGATTTTTTTAATCCTTCTGTGGATCCTTCTATGTTGTGCCATGTTTGATTTGTCTGGCCAAGAGCATATATCAGAAATGGTGGTACATTGCTTCAAAAAGCTCTTTCACTTTGAAGAAAGTGACCTACTATGTTATGAGCAGAACTGTGCAGAGGCTCACATGGAAGCAAGTAAAGTCTTGGCCCAATAACCAGTAAGGAGCTGAGGCTGCCATTACCCTTATTTGTGAGTTTAGAATACATCCACCTGTTGATTCTTGAGGTGACTGCAAATTTCTTTTGGTACTTGAGCCAGAACCACCCTGCTAGACACTTCTAGATTCTGACTCAGAGAAAGTATATGAGATGGTTAGTTGTAAAATGTTATTTGGGGTACAATTTGATATACAGTTCTTCTTCCTGGGTCCTGAGTGGTAAATTGCTTGCAACAAATAATAATGATTCTCCTAGATATCTCTAAACACCCTCTGTCTTTTATTTTACATATTATACTCTTTTCTCCAAGAGAAGTAGTCAAATAATCTGTAATTTTCCCACATTCATGTAAAATATATCATGTTAAAATGTAACACCTAAAAGAGCAGGGACCAGATCATCACACTCGTCACTGTATCTCCTATATTTACTCAAGGCATGGCAAAAAAAGAGTGCCTAAGTAAAAATGTGTTGATTATATAAAAATTTGAATCAGTTTTTTGAAAAACAAACAAACATAAAGCTCACTTTAGATATTAACTCTAGTTATGGAGGCCAAGCATTTTTACTGTGACATTGTGTACAAAGAATATCTTTGTTAGTGGAGATAAAATCTAGTAAGTATACTGCACACTCTCTTCTATTTATCATTAAATAGAAGAGAGTGTGCAGTATACTTTCTAGATTATCTGCCTTGTCATTTAAAAATTTAAAAAACACTTGAGAGATTTTTAACATTTTGTATTTTAGCAAACCTAATGTGTAACAGTATATTACTAAGATATTAATTTGAATTTCTCTGATGACTGGTTTCTTTCTCCTTCTTATCATTAAATAGAAGAGAGTGTGCAGTATACTTACTAGATTTTAGCCACAATAAGATGACCACTGCAGAGAAAGAGATGCCCTTTCACCCTCTGCAGGCCTCTCTTGTGTTTTACCCATCCATCAATCAGTAGAGCCCTCCTGGAGCACACAAATGATGACAACAATTCACATGTATTGTCAAGAGCTGAAGAAATTTCTCCATAACAGAAAAATCCCTCATATCAGTTGGTCATATCCAGAATTATAGGACAAAGTTTTTATAAAATTAGAACTTAGAATTGGTAAGAAATGTAAGACTATGATATTTCTAATTCAACAGCATTGTGTCATTAACTGATCACCTGGCCAATTTGACACACAGTCGTTTTTAATACTTCATCATGAACATTTTGAAATATAAAACTTGATTAGTTTTCTAATAAATTTTATGGCATGTTTAGTTTTCAGACAATGTGTTCTGAGGTAATTTGTTTTGCAGTACTTCTTCTCAGTATCTGAATGGTTAACACCTTTGCATCCTACTCTACTACATATGCCCTCTGTCTTTTAGTATAAATCTTGGTATACCCAAACTCAATTCAAAAATTAACATTTTATAGGCATCCAAGAATCTGTTCTTCAATTGATTAACTTCTTTTATTTTTGGCATTTTAGTGTGTACTGCAAAAAAACAATTCTTTTCCTTGAATACTACAACATGGCTATCACTAACAACAGTTCAATTTTCGTCACTTGCTATAAAATCTTACATAAAGAAAACCACAAATATACAGATCTAAAGTACACATTTACCAAGATTTGGCAGATTTATTTATTTGTGTACTCTAAACTCTTATCAAAATATACATAATTATCATCAATCCCAAAAGTGATCTTTTTCTCCTTGTCATTTATTATATAAACTAGCAAGAATGGTCTCCATGTACTTGCTCATAGATCAAATTTTCATTACAGACATAAAATCATTGGGCAAAAAGTTCATGAATGAGAAATCCAAATTTATTTACCACTAATTATATTAAAAATATAGATCCAAGCAGCAAAAATTTAATCACTCACATCTCACCTGCTTTGAACACCTAGCATCTGATGTCCAATTAAAAGAGAATGTGGTTAAGAAATCCCAAGGTGCTATTACCCTTCAGATATCTATAACCCCTGCCATACTAATAGCTATATCACCTGGACAAATAATTCCCAGAGACAACTTCTCTGACTCTCTTCTTACCCATGAGTTCCCTCAAACTTCTCCTTTTTTGGATAATCCTCTGAACAATTTCAGGCTATGAGGGGTGTCCTTTCTTTTCTATTATTTTTTAAATTTTAATTTAATTTAATTTATTTTTTGGAACTAGTGATTGAACCCAATGGCTTAACCACTAAGCCACATCCCCAGCTCTATTATTCTATTTATTTACTTATCTATCTATCTATCTATATCTATCTATATATCTCTATATATCTCTCTCTATATATCTATATATATATTTATATTTTCAGACAGGGTTTCTTTAGGTTGCTTACAACTTTCCTAAGTTGCTGAGTCTGGTTTCAAAAATGTGATCCTTTTTCCTCATTCACCCAAGCTGCTAGTATTACAGGCATGTACCGCCACACCCAGTGGAACATAATTTCTGATGAAATCCTGTCCCATGATTGTATCTTCATGACTGATAAGCATCCAAATCCCCCAATTCTTTGTACCAGTCAATTTCAACCCCATCACTCCAGAAGCAATAAGTGTTTTAATATTTTCTTAACTGATGACTTGCCTGGGCTAGAATTTTATGTAAAACATACCAGGGTTTATGTACTTTTATATAACATACACTTTAGTTTTCCTATTTGGTTATTTATTCATGGTACATTCATCAGTAATGCACTAAAGGACTTTACTGAATACTACTCAGTGTATAAGTAAATTTGCCAGAGTGTATTTATTTTCCTATCTGTAGACTCCAAACAAAAGTTTTTAGTTATTATGAATAAAATATTACTAAATGCTACTTTTGTGAACTATGTTTTCATTTCTATTGGGTAAAATCTCAGAGTGGAATTTTTGGGACTCAGATTTAGTGTCTATGTTTAATTTCAGAAACAAAAATAAAAAAAATGCCAGCATATTGGTAGCAATTTTTATTCTCAGAAATTCCACATGGGATTCTCAGTTGCTGCACAATCCTGCCCACTTGAGAGGGTTTTAATATTTTGTATTTTAGCAAATCTAATAGATGTATAACAGTATATTACAAAGATATTAATTTGAATTTCTCTGAGTACTGTTTTCTTTCTCCTTCTTACTGGTATTTTGTACATCTTAAAATTTGTGAACTATTTTCAAAAATTTTGTCCACCTCTAGAAAATGGGATATGTTTCTTTATCATTAAGTTTTAAAAGGAATTTTCATACATTGTTTACCAGATGTTTGCCAAATATTTTTTTTGGAAAATATTATCATTAGGTGAGTCAAATAAATTATGACTGTGAACTCTATATTTCAATTTCAAAATTCAATTTGTATCTAAATATATATATATATATATATATATATATATATATATATATATATAGAGAGAGAGAGAGAGAGAGAGAGAGAGAGAGAGGGAGGAGAGTGTTTTATCTTACAAAACCTCACTTATTTTAGGAAAACCAAAGCAATCACATTAAAAAGAAACTGCAGTCTTGGATAGGTCTGCCTTAACATATCATAAGTGTTTCATGCAAACCTCTGCTAGAAAATCTAATCTAATCTTAACATTCACCATTTGAAGAAATAAAATTTAACATACTATTTCAAACAGAAGCAAATATAAACCTTAACATTAAAACTAGATGTAATATATACAACAAATATTGGTAACGTGAATTGTCCTAAAAGACTTTTAAACAGTAAAAAGAAGTAAATTTTATATTTAGTATTGTATAGAAAATTATTTCCCAATTATTAATGTTTTCATCTGGTGCTGTCACCATTGGTATAAATACCTCAATGGCATAATATAAAACATAATTTAGAAGGCCTGGAATTTTAAAACAATCTTTTTACTCTGTACAGTATTAACCTCTTTTTCATTTCACAGTCAACAAAACCAAGAACAAAACAGAATTATTCTAAATAAACCAGGAACATATTAATGGTCATTCTTTACTGAAAGCACTGTATTTAATATAAAAATGATATAAACTTAAAAATTAAAAGAGAGCTCAAGTGTAAAGATAATTTAGAAGTTAGAAAGTTTCCTTTTAGAATGTAGGTGGTAAAATCAGAATATGGAACATGTGCTGGGAAGAAGACAAGAGTTCAGAAAAGGCTTTGCAGAGGAGTCAGCAGAGATGTGAGTCTGAGAATTATGTTTTGGACAAAGTAGTAAATGTGCAGCATAAATATGTCAGGTAATGTGCAAGAAAATCACAAAAATGCTAATTACAAAAAATCATATCTACAGCAATGGTTCCAAAGTAGTAATCTTTTGGTCAGGCATAAGTATTTTGACAGGAATGGCAGTTTTGACAGTATTTTTGTGTAGTTTTACTCATAGTGAATAACCTTTACCCATTTATCCATCTTACTGGTTGGAATTAATTACAATTAAATATCAGCTTAAATGCCATTGAAGGCAGAAAAATATCAATGGCATGTTTAAATCACTTACATTATTTGATTTTTCCCTTTTTAAACCAATAGATCTATATAAAATTATCTCTTCATAAATATCTGTATCCATGGTATATTAGTAGTGACTGATTTATGAAACATGCTATTATTACTTGTCTTTTCATGTAGTTATAGACTATGAATGTGCTGCTTAACATTTAGGTATAAATTTCTATGATGTTCTCTACTTATTTTATTTGTCTATGCCAAGTTTTATGCCAAGCTCCAAGTATGTGGCTTAATTACTCTGTGTATCAAGGGAGGATCCATGTCTTATTTCTAACACTTTCTTTCCAAAACCGTGCCTAAAAGAGAATATGTACAGAATGATTATCTAGGAAGAAAAAAAAAGAAAAGAAAATAAATCTTTCGACAAAATAAAGTAGAGAACTCATTTTATTTGTATCATTTAAAAAACCCACCTTGGTCTAAAACTACAGTGCTCCTAGTATATCTTAGCTTGAACTGGTTTTGGGAAACAAAATAATTATTTTTGTGGGGGGGGCTGATGATTGTCAAAATTTTTTATGTTTGTTATTGATAATTTTTTATGTTTATGTTATTGATATATTAATCAAAATTTTTACCCACTTATTAACAAATATCTTATTTTTAATTTTATTATAGAAATATTAGTAATAATGAAATATTAATAATTTAATGCTCATACTTGTTAAAGTATGAAACATGTATTTAAAAAGCTATGCCTTTATCCGGGTGCTGTGGTGCATGGGATCCCAGGAAGCAAGAAGTCACAAGGCCTTCCATGTTTAACCGAGGCAAGGAGAAACAGTATGTACTTTAGTGGATTAGTGAAAGTCTTGATTTATTTATTTAAAGTCTATGAAGTTATTTACAAAATAAGGAAATTCTGGAATCAGCTTTCCTAGACTTACAATGATAGCCAAATATTTTCTTTTCTTAAAGAGAGAAAAACTTTGAGCCCCTTTAAAGTATAAATTCTCTATATTATGTGTATTTTTGCATCATTGTAACTTGGGGAGCAAGACCTCACATATAGTTCCCTTTTGAAACTCATCAGCTCTTTTTGTAGCAAAACAAGCCAGCTGGGGTCAGTAGTTCATCACCCTGTTGTTTTTCCCCTACCCAGATTGTTCAGCTGCAATTAAAAATTAACAACTGAGATTAGAGATGTAGCTCAGTGGTAGATCACTTGCTTTGCATGCATGAGGCACTGGGTTTGAAACTAAGCACCACATAAAAATAAATAAAGATATTGTATCTATATACATATGTAAATGAACAAATACCTGGGCACTGCCTTTGTAGGTTTTGTAAGAAGGTAGGTGAATGCCCAATGCCTGGCTTCCAGGTGACTGGCCTGGAAACTAGGCAAGCACCCAGGTTGACATTGGTTTGCTATTGAAATTTAGTATACAATTTTACATACATATGATTTATGTATGGATATAGTTTATATTATGGTTCTTTGATAATTATTCTAATATTATAGTTTCACAATATATATGAGTGTCAGGTCATGATAAGTACTTGCTTTGCTTTTAAAATGGAAAAGTTTCTTTGGTAAAGTTACAGAGACTTACTGTCAACAAATTTTAGAACTTTATGCTTCAGTTCCTTATTTCTTTTAAAGTAAAGCATGTTGCATTTTTCTAGTCTTCAATTATTGTTATATTTAATATTAAGGTTTATTTTGACATAAGCATATAAGCATGGAATATAATTTTTTCCTCTTCAGTATCGAGTATTTCCCCTTTTTCTATCCTCCTACCTTCCCCTATACTCAATTTATAGTTTTTTAATCACTGCTTTATAAAATACACATAAAAGTAAATTTCAATGTGATATATTCATATGTGTACACAATATTTTTGTTGGGATATATTGTAAGTAAATTTGGGGAAACATTCTCACATTTATAATGATAAGTTTTATCATCTAATAATGGGATGTGTAATTCAGTCTTTTATGTGCTTCTGATGATTTTATTTTCTCATAAGTTCTATATATCTTGTTTCTAAACATGTACACATGTGAAATACTACATGCATATGGTGTGTATATAAAAGTTGAACATGGTCTTTTAAGCTATTTTTGAAACTGGATATACTATGACCAAAAGTGTGACTGGCCCTAAAGACCATTTTTCCCACAAATTATTATTTATTTTTTCTAAGATGTACATTGTATTGAGCCATCCCATTGGGTTTCAAGTGCTTGGATATGTACCATTGTGTTATTACATGCTATCATGGTCACTTATGCTCTAATTACAGTAAGTCTCTCTGATGGGGAGTATCATGTATCTTCAACAGCAGAATAGTTTCCACAAATAGATAATAATATAAACTCCTCTTGAGTTTATGAGTATTCATTAGTTTATATTTTCACCAATACTACTTAATTTTGCCTGTGATGGATTTTCATTTTAGATTTCTCTAATTTCTAAGATATTTAAATTTTTATGATTAATGAACACTTAGAGATATCCTGTATAAACTGGCATTTCAAGTTCCTGGTCTTCATTTCTTTTGTGATTTGGGGTTTAAAATATGAGAAAATACATCTGAAATGAGATAGTTTGGTTTCAAGAAAAAGAAAAGGGTTTACTTTTAATTATTTTAAATACCTTTTTCATTTCCTTCATTATGTATTATAGGTTTCTTGTGTGATTATTAGTAGAGGTTATTTCGAGTGGAATTCTAGGGCTTATTGTTGAAAATTACTACAGAAAAAAGTAAATAAAGAATATCTCTCTGCAGTATGGCTGCAGAAAAATGAATACATTTACTGAAAGTCATATGGTAATTAAATTTTTGAATGGCATATTCATTAAATATCCATTATACTTTCTTGAGATTTGGAGTTTGAAATAAAATTATATGGGATAATATTTGGCAAATCCTAGAAATATCTATATATAATTTATTGTTTACTTAATGACATATTGTGGCAATAGAAACTAAATAACATATTGATTTTTAGAAATAGTTACCTGATTTTTCTTTTTAATTTCTAATAAGCATTTTAGATTTATTTCTTTACTGAGTCATGTGGACCTCTGATGTGTTATTTGCACCCTATAATTTCCAAGCCTGTACCCTCTTAAGGAATCTGGCTTGAAAGCTCTATTTCTGAAGAGTTCTTTAACATGAAAGAATAAAACACATTTGTGTTTTTCTTGGAATGTCTTCTCTATGCTCTCTCTTCAAAATGGAGATAAAATAATATTTCTCCAGACTGACATCCCTGTATCAGAAGCAAATCAGTCTTTGAGGGGCCCTCAAGGGATTTTATTCAGTTCTGTCTCTGGTTAGTTCTCTGTGTGCTGCTGAATTGCCATTTAGTATCCAGAAACCCATGTTTTCTCATCTCTACAATGAGAATAATTTTAGAGGACACAGATGAATAATGCTCTTCATGGAGGCAATTAATACCTGCAGGTGCTGTAGTACACAGCTGACAAAGCACCTGGAAGACACTGTGCTGATACTAATTGTTTAGGCATTATCTGCCACTCTAATGAATTTTCTCCTAAAAGCTGGTAATAATCTTTTCACTGTAGGCATCCATGTTATTCACATTTGCAAATGTAAAATGTTGAATCTTCCTTTTCTGAATTCCAGATTCTAGTTCTCTGTGGGATTCAAGGTGGTGCAAATAATTATGCTTCTCTTTGTCCTCCTTTTACACTGTGTTCCCAATAAAATTATTCTCTGCTTTATGCCTCCATTGCCCTTGTTTAGCTATGTTTAGAAAATGACATAGAAATGTATTATTTGCTGATTTGTAAAGAAGGGTTGAGAATACCTTTGATTGATATCTATCCTTGATAGAAACTGAACCAGATCTTTGCTGGATCCTTGAAAGGGAGCTTCATAACCAATCAGGTGTATGAAATAGTTTTGTTTATATATTATATATATGCTTGTTATATATTGACTATATTAAACTTCAACACTATGTTTTAAGAGAATAATCTTATTAAACATTTGTTACAAGTGTTTTCCTTACTTTTTAACTTCTGCTGGATCTCCCAATTTTCTATCCTTATGTTTAAAATATGAATTTCAGGTCCTATATGATTTACTAAATTTATTTTAAAAAAGCAGTTTAGTCATAAGAAGAAAAAAAGTTATCTTGTTTTAAATCCAAGCCTCTTGGCTGGTATCTTATCTGTTTTCAGAGAGCATTCTTTACCAGTTCATCCCTAATATTACTGCACATAAAGAGAAAAATAGAAATATTCTAAATGTACACATTTTCTTTTTTTAAATATTTATTTATTAGTTGTAGTTGGACACTACACCTTTATTTATTTATTTATTTTTATGTGGTGCTGAGGATCAAACCCAGGGCCTCACATTCACTAGGTGAGCGCTCTAATGCTGAGCCAAAACCTCAGCCCTATGCACAAATTTTCTTTAAAAACAAACAAAAAAATAAATAAGGATTTTACAGGCTTCCAACTGACTCTTATCTAAGCTAAATGTACACTCTGACCTAATAAAGAAGTTAGTATTATGGAAATGTAAATTTTTAAATCTTCTACATATGTTAATGTATTTTTCGGATCACTCTTTTTTTTAACTATAAAGGTTTTTACATTCTGTGTTTGTTTCAAAGGCCAATTTCTCCACAGTTAACTCTCAAATACATTCATTAACTTTTTAAAATAACTACTTAGAAAGATATAAACATGGTTATGTTGGAAATAAATCTAATAACCAACAAGACCAAAACTCCATCTATCTGAAACCTTTGATTCCAGTGTCCATCATGGCTGTTGGATTTTGTATCTGATATTTTCAATTATACAGGCCTATCTTATGTCTATATATTATATACTTGGTATTAAATTAGAATTTAAACATGAAAATTCATCAATTAAAATTTAAAAATTTAAATAGATACAAATAATTTAATACAAGTCAAATAATTAAATAAACATATATATGTCTTTAAGGTTCTGCCTCATGAATTTTTCTAGATGGTCAAACAATAAAGTCTTAATTTCTAAAAAAAAAATCTATAATATAATATAATATAATATAAATTGCTTCTAAAATTTTTCTTCAACATAAAAGAGAAGATTAATAATATTAATCATGTTTTTCTTTCATACATTAGATAATTAGATTCAAGTTGGTTATGAACTCCCATTTTTACCCCAATTACAGATTGCAGAATCACATTGGTTACATATGATATGTCAAGAGCTTTGTAATGTTTTGAACAACCAATAAAAAAAAAATGAAATAAAGTTTATACGTCATAATAAAATCATGTTTTTCTGATATTTCATTTTAAAATTAAAATAAGTAAATTAAATTTAACTTTTATTGGCATTAATCTTGATAACAATGGTTTCTTAAATAAATGAATTAAAAATTATACATGATGCCCAACTGATCTCTCTTTTTTCCAGTTGTTAAAGAAAAAACAGGACCCTATTTCCTTTTTCTATTTTACTCCTTCTTCTAAACAGGCTTTTCAAAAAAAATTCATAAAAAGTTTTCAACAGTAAGGTGGATCAACTGCCTGAATCTATTGTGTCATTGTTATTAATAATTTTTGTTAAAACACCTTATGTTTTTACAAAAGTAGCTGCTGATGATAATAAATAAAAATTATATATTAAAATAATTATATTGTCCTTATTTTTCAGGCTGTACTATTTTGCCTTTTGCTGTTATGTATGCTCAATTAATTACTAATTGTCATACAAAAATTTTATTCTTAACAGGCATGGACATTCATGTTTTATACCTTACTTATAAAAATATAACTTTATATCTTGAATGCTTACAGTTTTCCTCTACTACCAAGTTGTATTAATAGATTTTTTAGCATGGATTGTTTTTTAATATTCCTTTTGATGGCCAATTCTCTTTGTGATATCAGGTTCCTTAATTTTATTCCTCTTTCTTAATTTTTACTATTTCTCTTGTAGATGGATTAACAGTGTATACAGATAGAGGTAAACAAAAAGGAATAATATCTTTTTTTGTGAATGATAAATGGAGTGACTATTATACTCTTCCTCAAATCTCTCCACATAAAGCTGGATTAGCTACTTCTTTTCCTGCCTCTGCCTCTTGTCTCTGTGTCACCTTTTATTTTCTTTACATGGCAGAATGGCAGAGTGGCAGAAAAGCCCTTTTCTAAGCTTCTAGCTTTATTCTGTTATGCTCGAATTCGGGACCCCCAAAAGACCACCAGAAAACAAGATCGATGCAAACAGCAAAGAGGTGTTTATTACAAACTAGCTCAGTCCTCCCTGTGCACACACAGCAACTGGTGACACTGAGAGGCCCAGAGCCCAGGGTTTACAGCAGTTTTATACATTCTTTGGAAAAGGCAGGGACCCCCACATACATCATAGCATCTCTTAGCAAATCATCACATACCATGGGAATATCAAATAACAACTCTAAAACATGATTAGCACATTCACTGGTGGGAATAATTTGGGTAGGGATGATTGGTTACTACAAGAGGGGGATTCATTTGAACTTATTGGTTTAAGCCAAGAGGGGTGATCCTGCTGAACTACATGGTTTTCCAACACATTATAAACCACCATAAACTACTGGGAGGGTCATCTGGCATCCCAGGTATTTCCCTGTCTCAAGCTGATTGGTGGCTGCTAGGGGGTTTCTATGGGTCCCCACCTAGCCTGACTGAATCAGGGACACCTGGCTCAGCAGATCTCTCCTGTTATTTGTAGATAAACAACTCAGCAGGGTGGGAATGTGCCTAGGAGTGCTCTGGGCTCCTTCCTTGGATAGGCTTTGCTCTGAGGTAGAGGCTGGTTTTTCAGTGGCAAATAAAATCACACTTTTTTTATATATATATTTTTTTCAATTTTTCAAGGGACAAGCTTGAGTTATCTTTCTGTTGATATATATATTTATTTTTTTTTTTTCCACCTCAGATTTTGGACTCTGTGTTGCACCTTGTAGTCTCCAAGCATTTGGCCCTATGGGAAAACTGGGTTAACACAGCTTTGTTACTAAAGGATTCCCTTAATGTAAAACAAGAATAAACAATAATCTCTCAACTCAAAGAAATTCCTGGGATGTTTTCTCTAGGCTTTCTCTTTAAAACAAAGTTGAAATAATATTTTTTTCTACAAAAACATCCTGTATAAGGGGGGCAAACTAGACATTGAGAATGTTAGAATGAATTTCATAGACTCTGTCCTGGGAATTTCTCAGATCTGACACATACTGCTGGGAAAGCATTTGATATCTAGGAGTCTGTGTTTTCTCATCTATACAATTGGATGTTTTTAGCGCACTCCATTGGATAATGGTTTCATGGGGGCTATTAATATAAGTAGGTGCTGTGCTTCCACAACTGACAAAACACCTTGAAGTTACTGTGTAGATAATGCTTAACCAATATCTGACATCAATTTTCTTTCAGAAGCTTATAACCTTCCCATGTGGGCACTTACATCATTCACATGAGCAAACACAATATATCAACTCTTCCTTGTCTGAAATCCAGATTTCAATTCTCTGATTTTTCAGTAATTATATGTCCCACCTTGGTCTTCTTTACTCAATGCTCTCTATAAAAATGAGAAAAAAAAATTCTGCATGCCTGTGTAACCCATGTCCTCCTTTGTTTTAAAAACATAGGGCTTGGTGGTCCTTTACATCCCCCTAGATCAACTTGTTCTATAATTAATAAACCTTGATTAAAATTTCCACCTCTTCAATATCGATTCATATTTTTATATGTAAAGGGGTGTTGAGGTTTTTTCAGCTGGTGTTTGCCCTTGATGCAAATTTTGAAAAACATGGAAAATAAGTCTAAAACCATTTTTCCTAAGCTTTTGTCATTTAAAACCCCAGGTCAGCCAAAGCAAAAAACAAAACAAAACAAAACAAAAAAACACAAAAGGAACTTGCACATGACTGTCACTTGACACTCTTCTCCCCAAAATGGGTCACCTGTCCCCAATACAATAAGCCCCAGGAAATTTCCTATTCACATTCCTTTCTCACCCTAATTGATAAGTGGAACTCAATAAAAGGAACCCCAGTGATTGCCTTCCTTTCCCACCCTAAATGAAGCCTATAGAATCCAGACCCTTGTTTCAGCCCACTGACATTTTCTTCCTCAAAAATGAGCTTCAGAGGGTAACACCAATTGATCCACTGCTAAATAAAGAAAAGCTTAGGGATCTGAGGCTTGTTTTCCACCTCTTCTCACCTTCATCATGTGTGCATTATTTGTCCTGAAAATCTGAAGTAGGATTCCCTGGATACTTAAATGGGAGCTCCAAGATTATTTAAAAGACATACGATAATCTATTTGTGTTTTACTGCGTAATTCATAGGACTAAATTTATGTACATATATCACAAATTCTGCTTCTTTGAATAATTGTGACTTTCCAATTTGAGAAGTATAAGAAATGTTGCAAGAGTCTTCTGATTTGGTGGAGGTGTTTATGCTTTGAAATCAGACACAGCCCATCCTGAGTCTCAGCCAACCTTCTCATTAGTTGTGGGAATTTGTCCACAGCAGGAAACAGATATTACAGCCTGGCCACTATATCTAAACTCAAATTTCCAAATAAGTATAAGTTTTATATATTCAAACAACAGATCAACACTGGGAAAGATTGCAGTCTATGCATCCCCCTAGAACCTCATCTTTCTTTATTTACTCTCTGATATCTATAATGGGAAAAAATCTGTGACTACTTTAAAGTAGGAAAGAATGACCTATTTTTGCACACTTCCTGGTTGGAGCTTTCTGCTTCCCCTCAGACATTTCTTTTTCAACTTTTTGGGCCTGAGGAGAAATAAAGAGAGAGACCAGGCCCTTTAAGTCCCTGACATCAGGTATCCATAGCTTTCAAATCTGAAATGTGGATAATTGAGAACTTAGATATGATGGAGAGAGTCAAACATGAAGGCTTAGTATTTTATTAGTCCCATAAAGGTAATATTCTGGATATTCTGGGTTATGTTGTTAATATCAATTTCACTGTTTCTTTTAATGTTATTATTATTATTATTATTATTAATGTGAATACTAGGAAAATTTAATTTATCATGTGTTTTATGTGTTGTTTTTGCTGGGCATTTTTGCTTAAGGGGGTTACTTTCTAGTTCAATCTATCACATAAAAAGAAAAGAGATCAGAAAAAGTTAAATAAAATTTTATAGTAGTTGTCATTATATTATTTTCATTCCTGAATAATATATAGGCATATATAATGCATCAACTGAAATGATCTTATATATAAGTTTAAATGCAAATGTTCTTCTAGTTGGGCTAGATCTCACTTCTGGAAGAAAATCTTGCCTTAAAATAGTGGCAGCCGGAGGCTTTGGGGTGCAACTTAAAAAATAAAAATAAAAAATAAAGCTGCAACCTGCCATTCTAGCCTTGTTAATGCCTGGATTTGATAATATTCCCTGTCACTTAAAGAGAAGGCTCACTGATCTGAGATTAAAGGGGCATGGTCTTAAGCACTGTCCAATCAGGAAACTTAGTGAGAACTGTCCAATCATCTGTGCAGCCAGGGAGGAGCTGTTGGGCTTCCTGAATCACTCCTTTTCTCCTGACTCCACCATTTCTTCAGTTCAGCTCTGGACTTTGCTCTTGAACTTGGAGTCCCAGGTTGCTCTCCTGTGTACTTGCTGAAGCTCCCTAGGGAGCTGACCCAGCTTCTGAGCGTCAGAAAATGGTAAGCAGTGGCCTGGAGAGGGAGGCTGTGGGAGAGAAGCTGTCGGACCATGAGACTGGCTGTGTCGGGAAACGGAACTAGCAGATTGGGACTCTGGGTAGTCTCTGGAGTCTGCTGGGCTAAGCTCTTCACTGGGGCAGTATGCCCTCAGTCCTACTGGCCATCCAAGCTGGGAGTATGTCCTTATCCTCAAAGGACATCTTCAGCACCTGACTGAAAAACTATGTGGCAAGTGTGTGCCTGCAGCCAGGTTTCTTCCCAGATGTTACTGACTGGCTGGTGGGACAGTTCTCATAATCAAATCTTCAAAGGCCATTTTCTTGCAGAAGAGGAGCTGTGGCCTAAGGAGAGCTCACTTTTTCCTTAACTAGCTAATTTAATTTTTTTCTATCTTTTATCTTTATTTTCCTTTTTGTTTATTTATTTGATTATTTTATTGCTGTTGTTAATGATAGTTAAACTGAGAGATACTTTATTACTGAGCTAAGCGAGCTACTGCTTGAGCCACAACCCCAGCCATATATATAAAGATCTATCATCTATCTATCTATCTATCTATCTTTATATATATATATATCTTTCTAAAGTTTCCTCT